>NW_916976.1:0-2027 GCF_000209065.1 Trypanosoma cruzi
CGGGGATCTTTGTTTTCTATGATTGTCTCTTTTTTTTTGTCTGTTCCAGGTTGGTTTTGAGGACGCTTGATGTGCCTGCTGGGTGATCGCCGGCTTTTTTATTGGTGATTGCGTATTTTTGGCTTACCGGTGTGCCGCTCAGCGCCATTTTGTTTTACTTCTTTTCTGCTTATTGGGGCGTGTTGTTATTCTTCACGCGTCAGCACACACCGAGCAACATGTCAAAAAAAAAAAATGCAGGTTTTTTCCCCCTCGCGAGGGCCTCGGCAGCCACAATCCTGTGCGTGCGTGCATTCTCAGCGTTTTAAGCACGGCATGTGTGTGCATGTGTGTGTGTGTTTGTCAGCGCCTATACTTGCAGAGCAGCTGTGCGCCACAAGAGAGTCTGAAGAAAGCAACGGCAGAGAGAGGCAGATAAGCACACACGCAAATTACTCATATCATCACACACACACACACGCAGCCGCGGAATGGGTGCACTCAACCACAAAATCAAAAAGAAAAACAAAACAAAAAGCCGAAGCGTGGGACTACCAGCGCACACACACTCTCATTGCTCCCGTAAAGCAAAACAAACACACAGGGAGAGAGAGAGAGGTCGCCCACTCAATGCAATGAAAACAAAACAGAAACAGTTACGGTGCTCCGCCCATGCAGCCAGGCAGGACGGCAGCGGTGCGTGTCGTGCAAAAGAGAGCACCAACGGGCCTGCATGGGTGTGCATGCATATATACAATGGGCACATTATTGTGTGTGCTTCGTGGGGTGAGGCGACGACGAGAGTCCATGCAAGGGGACACACACACAGAGAGAGAAGGAAGTGTGTGTATGCGGGCGGTGCATGGCTCTCTCACACTCACTCTCACGCGGCCACCACCGCAGCCGCAGCCGCACAAACCACGAAACAGATGGAATCAGTGCGATTGCAGAACTCGCACACCGTCCTGCAAACCAGAAGTTTAAAAAGCAATATGAAACAAGAATTCAAAAAAAAAAAAAAATGGAAAAAACTTAGGCTTCTGCGGGAATCGAACCCGCGTCCCCGGATGACATTGTGAGCGTGTTTGCCACTGAGCTAAAAAAATGCGGTCGCGCGACTCCTTTTCACGTAAAGTATTAATGTCGATCTTCGAACAATCGAGCACATTTGCGTTGTCCCCTGGAAAACGAAAAAGACGTGTTTAGGATGCGCAGCCGCAGCGTGGTTACTACTGTAAGTCGTCATATATCTAACGCCCGAGGCCACCGCTGCAGCTTGGATAATTCGACACGTCATGCTGTATCTAACGTCCGGGGCCGCAGCCGCAGCGTGGTTACTACGATTCGTCGTGTTGTATCCAACGTCCGGGGCAGCCGCTGCAAACTTGGATAATTCGACACGTCGTGTTGTATCCAACGTCCGGGGCCACCGCCCTACCATTTTTTATTTCTTGCGGCGGCCAACCCCGGCAGTAAGGACAAAAAAAAGAATCGCGTTTTCTTTAATGTTTTTCCTGTTTGGGGGCGGGGATCTTTGTTTTCTATGATTGCCTCTTTTTTTTTGTCTGTTCCAGGTTGGTTTTGAGGACGCTTGATGTGCCTGCTGGGTGATCGCCGGCTTTTTTATTGGTGATTGCGTATTTTTGGCTTACCGGTGTGCCGCTCAGCGCCATTTTGTTTTACTTCTTTTCTGCTTATTGGGGCGTGTTGTTATTCTTCACGCGTCAGCACACACCGAGCAACATGTCAAAAAAAAAAAATGCAGGTTTTTTCCCCCTCGCGAGGGCCTCGGCAGCCACAATCCTGTGCGTGCGTGCATTCTCAGCGTTTTAAGCACGGCATGTGTGTGCATGTGTGTGTGTGTTTGTCAGCGCCTATACTTGCAGAGCAGCTGTGCGCCACAAGAGAGTCTGAAGAAAGCAACGGCAGAGAGAGGCAGATAAGCACACACGCAAATTACTCATATCATCACACACACACACACGCAGCCGCGGAATGGGTGCACTCAACCACAAAATCAAAAAGAAAAACAAAACAAAAAGCCGAAG
>NW_916977.1:0-2027 GCF_000209065.1 Trypanosoma cruzi
CTCCGACACCACCCGAGAAGATTTGAGTAGTTGACGGCGTCAGAGCGCACATTGCTGAGGATATTACCGGAGAGAAATGAATGGGCACAACGCATTGCCACTGGACATGAATCCCCATTACAAATAGTCACCTCGCAGTGTCTGGAGCGGCGTGAGTCCCGACGACCGCCTCGCCCTCTCCCAACGACGTGAAATTGATACTGCGTGACTTGAGCGGCAACAATACCGTGCGTGTTTGTGTCTTGTCTTTTGTGTTGCTGCTTCTGGGATTGTGTTTGGGGGGTGGCAGTCTTCTGAGCCACAGAGTGTGGATTTGCGACTCCTCACGGAGAATACGTGCCGCTTTCCTCGCTCTTTTTTATGCCGCCGTTTTTATTAATTTTTTAATGTTTTGCTGTTTGTTGATTCTTTCAATGTTTTTGCTTTTCAATGTTGCCTTTGATGCAGTTTGTCTGTTATAATCAGTACTGTTGTGTTTTTCTTTACGCAGTGTTTGGTTGATAAACACCGTGATGAGTGATTTGTTTCCCCCCTCTTGTTTGCTTTTTTTTTTTGCCCACACACGGTGCCAGCCTCATTGCTGTGCGTCCCACGGACTGCACGAAAGGAGGAGCGGAGGAACAGGCCGGATGCCGCATGAAGTTTGAGGGATGTTGTGTGGGCTCGTGGAACAGTACGAAATTTTTCTTTAGTTTTTGTTGCGCAGGCAATATGTATATACAGAAACACACGGTCGTTTTATTGCGCTGCATGGCAAATGAGATAAAGGTCCTGCCGAATTATTTTCATTCATTGTTTCTGGGAGTCGTGCAGATTCCAACTGCCTCATGTTTTGTGGGCAAGCTGCTGCCATCATTTCTTATTGTGCGGCGGCTGTGCGTGGTGTAGCGGCCTTGTATTTCTCTCTGCCTTCACTCTGCGTTGACGTGTTGTTAGTTTGTGCTGAAGGCTACACGCAAGTGACAGGAGTGATGGCGATGATGATGACTGGCCGTGTGCTGCTGGTGTGTGCCCTCTGCGCGCTGTGGTGCGGTACTTCTGGCGGTAGATGTGACGAGGAGAAGGAGACAACTCCTGCCAATTTATCCGGTGCTCCTTCGAGCGGTGAGAGTCCCCCGACAGAATCAAAAGCTTCATCCCCAGTATCAGGCTCCTCAAGTTTAATAGCAAAACCAGAAGGGGATGAAAAATCAAAACACCCACCTGCAAAAGAATCTTCGGAAGCAAAAGAAGGAAGCTCTTCTGAAGGAAATGTTGTTAATGGAGATGAAGCACCTCAAGAAGAACCATCAGGACATCTTTCGGAATCTGAAGAAGGCCTGCCCGAAAAAAAAAAGGAAGAAAAGAAGACGCACGTAATAAGAGATGGAGGACAGAACAGAAATCAACCAGCACCGCATGAACCATCACCACATCAACCACCATCTGCTGGAAGACATGCTGGTTCTACTGGTGCATCTGTTGGTGGTGTTAAGGATTCTTTGGATTCTCCTTTGCCTGGAGTTATTTCTTCACCCCACAGTGGTGGTGACGGGGGGACCATTGGCAGTATTCTATCCAATCCGCAGAGTACATCCCCTAAAGAGGTTTTGTCAACTGAAGAAACAGGGGCTCAACGTCACTCGTTATCCAATGAAAAGGCAGCAAAAGGTGATGTTGTTGGCGGTATCGCTACGCCGGGAAGCGAAGGTCCATCCTTTGTGGAAGAACAAAAGACAAAAGACTTGGAATCAGAGACTCACCAAACAGCAGGATCTTCAGAGGATCTGAATACAGAGTCACAAGGCAGTGCAAAGGCCCAACTGGAGTTAGTAAACGTAATAAAGCCGGAGCCCCAAACTTCACATGGAATAAAAACACCAGAAACAGAGGGGAATGACAGCCACAACACCGATATATCTAAGACTTTGCCTGATGCGCAAGAAACAGAAAATGTGCAAGAAAAAAATAACGAAAATCCAGCATCCAGCCCGGTTAAAACGCAGAAGGCATCCACTGGCACTCACGAAGAAGCACCGGCTTCGCAT
>NW_916979.1:0-2028 GCF_000209065.1 Trypanosoma cruzi
AGTTTCGCGAGCTCTTGCCCACAAGGGTGCTGCAGTCGGCGGATCGTTTTCGAGCGGCTGCTGCACCACACGTTGTTGTCTAAATTTTTGTCTTGAATTATGAATGGCGGGAGTCAGAGACACTCTCTTTCAATGTATGTTTGCGTGTGCACACACTGGACACCAAACAACCCTGAATTATCCGCTTCTTGGAGGAGTTTCGCGAGCTCTTGCCCACAATGGTGCTGCAGTCGGCGGATCGTTTTCGAGCGGCTGCTGCACCACACGCTGTGGTCTAAATTTTTGTTTCGAATTATGAATGGCGGGAGTCAGAGGCACTCTCTTTCAATGTATGTTTGCGTGTGCACACACTGGACACCAAACAACCCTGAATTATCCGCTTCTTGGAGGAGTTTCGCGAGCTCTTGCCCACAATGGTGCTGCACTCGGCGGATCGTTTTCGAGCGGCTGCTGCACCACACGCTGTGGTCTAAATTTTTGTTTCGAATTATGAATGGCGGGAGTCAGAGACACTCTCTTTCAATGTATGTTTGCGTGTGCACACACTGGACACCAAACAACCCTGAATTATCCGCTGCTTGGAGGAGTTTCGCGAGCTCTTGCCCACAATGGTGCTGCAGTCGGCGGATCGTTTTCGAGCGGCTGCTGCACCACACGCTGTGGTCTAAATTTTTGTCTCGAATTATGAATGGCGGGAGTCAGAGACACTCTCTTTCAATGTATGTTTGCGTGTGCACACACTGGACACCAAACAACCCTGAATTATCCGCTGCTTGGAGGAATTTCGCGAGCTCTTGCCCACAATGGTGCTGCAGTCGGCGGATCGTTTTCGAGCGGCTGCTGCACCACACGCTGTGGTCTAAATTTTTGTTTCGAATTATGAATGGCGGGAGTCAGAGGCACTCTCTTTCAATGTATGTTTGCGTGTTCACACACTGGACACCAAACAACCCTGAACTATCCGCTGCTTGGAGGAATTTCGCGAGCTCTTGCCCACAATGGTGCTGCAGTCGGCGGATCGTTTTCGAGCGGCTGCTGCACCACACGTTGTGGTCTATGTTTTTGTTTCGAATTATGAATGGCGGGAGTCAGAGGCACTCTCTTTCAATGTATGTTTGCGTGTTCACACACTGGACACCAAACAACCCTGAACTATCCGCTGCTTGGAGGAATTTCGCGAGCTCTTGCCCACAATGGTGCTGCAGTCGGCGGATCGTTTTCGAGCGGCTGCTGCACCACACGTTGTGGTCTATGTTTTTGTTTTGAATTATGAATGGCGGGAGTCAGAGGCACTCTCTTTCAATGTATGTTTGCGTGTGCACACACTGGACACCAAACAACCCTGAATTATCCGCTGCTTGGAGGAGTTTCGCGAGCTCTTGCCCACAATGGTGCTGCAGTCGGCGGATCGTTTTCGAGCGGCTGCTGCACCACACGTTGTGGTCTATGTTTTTGTTTCGAAATATGAATGGCGGGAGTCAGAGGCACTCTCTTTCAATGTATGTTTGCGTGTGCACACACTGGACACCAAACAACCCTGAATTATCCGCTGCTTGGAGGAATTTCGCGAGCTCTTGCCCACAATGGTGCTGCAGTCGGCGGATCGTTTTCGAGCGGCTGCTGCACCACACGCTGTGGTCTAAATTTTTGTTTCGAATTATGAATGGCGGGAGTCAGAGACACTCTCTTTCAATGTATGTTTGCGTGTGCACACACTGGACACCAAACAACCCTGAATTATCCGCTGCTTGGAGGAATTTCGCGAGCTCTTGCCCACAAGGGTGCTGCAGTCGGCGGATCGTTTTCGAGCGGCTGCTGCACCACACGCTGTGGTCTAAATTTTTGTCTTGAATTATGAATGGCGGGAGTCAGAGGCACTCTCTTTCAATGTATGTTTGCGTGTGCACACACTGGACACCAAACAACCCTGAATTATCCGCTTCTTGGAGGAGTTTCGCGAGCTCTTGCCCACAATGGTGTGCACTCGGCGGATCGTTTTCGAGCGGCTGCTGCACCACACGTTGTGTC
>NW_916980.1:0-2028 GCF_000209065.1 Trypanosoma cruzi
TCAAGGCAGTGCAACGACGATTATCGGCACTTGACCGGGGGATTGTGCAGGAGACATCCCCGACGAAAATTCAGCCGGCAGCGGTTGGCTTGGGCGAGAGACTGCGACACATCATCGAGGATACAACCGTAAGCGAATCATCGAGCCCACGGAAAAGGCGTCGGCCGCCATCATCAGGGACGCATCGCTCCATGGATGGGGAGCCGTCTTCATTCCAGATTCAAGCAACGTTAAAATTGCCGGAGGAAAATGGAAGAAGATGCCTTTTCGCATCATGCAGGCCGAGGCGCGCGGTACGCTTGGCCCTATTGGCTTTTTCCGCCATCCTGCCACGCACCATCGACGTTTGGATGAGCAATACTTCGCCGCAAGGAGCTGCGAATAAGGGCGGCTCGAAACCACACGCCATGACGCGGGAGCTGAAACGGATATATGGTTTTTTGGACCCTCGCGGAATAAAGGCATTCTTTGCTTAAGTACTGTCTGCGGAAAACCCCGCAGACGGCATATCACGCGGTCGTGTCTTCACACTTGAGGAATTAGCGAAGGGGTGGAACTTGCGAAGGGGAGCGGCGGGGTCTTGTGGCTGGAGGAGCTCAAATTCTTTCACGTCGTGGGTAATTAATGTCCCCAATCCGAATACACTGCTCTACGTCACGGGAGCGGCTTTCCGAATATATATTTACATATGTGGTGGAAAATTTTATTATTTGACGGATCCACAGTTTTTCCATTCACCCCTCTTCTTTTCCGTTTTTTTTGATTTCTAATGATAACTTTAGGATACGGCCAGCAGTTCAGGTGGATATTCCTTTTTTAATTCATTTATTCATTTATATTGTCGGTGTTCGATGCGCTCGCACCTTTGTTTTTGCTCAAGTTATTCCGTGTGCGGGGTCGTGCTGCGCTTGTTTCCTTTTGCACATGCGCCGTTACGATGGGTTATCGGTGCGGACGGTGCTGGCCACTGTGGGCCCGTGTGTTGGACTCATGAGGATCTCTTTTTTGTTGTTGTTGGGGGCATTGAATTATTGCGTTATTTTTTGCGTGCACAGTAATTACCCCTCGTATGCATATGTGAATCTTTGAGGGCCGGGGCCATCCCCTTTCACAAGGCCACAGGGATTTTTTCTTGCATGTCATTCTGCCCGACTCTCTCAAGACGTTTGATCGTTTGACAGAGTGTTCCTGCACCGCTAGAGCACTCTTTTTGCACCGTTGTGGCGTCTCTCCCTTTATTTTGTCTCCGCCACGCGAAAATAGAGGACTCACACGCTCTCCCACACGACGGGTAATATTATGGAAGTTGAGTTAATGTGCATGCGAACGCGCTCCGCAACAAGGAACGCAGTCCGGTGGATGGTGCTGTTCCTCCTGCTGCAGTACCTGGGCAGCCATCCCTCCTTTACTGCTGCAGGGAAGGAGGAGGAAGGACACGTGGTTATTGAAATTGTGAAGTATTTCCACTACTCCAATCCGATTTTTTTTCAAAATTATGCCGGTGACGTGAGCTATTTTAGCTCTGATGACGTCTGTCATTTGGGTGGAGGCGTCCTTTCTGCGGATCAAACACCTGCTGCACATGCGGCCATGGCGGATGAGTTGAGAAAGATCGCAGTCCCTAATTACGACACAAGCCATGCGTACCTGGGTGGAGACGCCGACCACGCAGCGACCCCAACAACAGATCCCAAAAAAAGGTGTGGACGAGGTTTGAAGTGGGCAACGTTAAACTGCATCTTCAAGTGGAATCAAGGTGCGTTTGCCGACTCCTCGGCTGATGGTCTTGGTGTTGCTTTTTTCAGGGGCACACTGTATACGCTTGTTGGCGTGGGACCAATGAACGGGTACAAGGCTTATTGGCCCTATAATTACCCTTTTCACGGCAAGACTTTCTTAATCCTTCGTCTGAAAACAGTGGACAGCAATGAGAAAGCAACGTGGTATGATTGGTACCCTGCGCCTAAAGACCACGGCGAAACGCCTTACCCTGCATTTGGCGTCGTCTGTGAGGCTCAAAAAGGGTAC
>NW_916981.1:0-2029 GCF_000209065.1 Trypanosoma cruzi
TTATGGGGGATGACGCTGTGTCCACAGCGAAATGCGAACGGCACGATCGGTTCTCGCATGCAGAGTGTTCCCCTCTCCTCTTGTCACTTTGTTACTGGTCGGTGTTCTCTCTTATTAGTGCGGTTAAAAATGTATTAGAGGGCCAAAAATTTATTAGTGTTGTGTTTTTTTTGCCACAGGCAAAATAAGCACAAAATTTCTGGCGAGCAGCGTGCGTCTTTTTCCTCCTCCTGTTTTTACACTCTTTTGAATGTCAATGTTCTCCCTCAATATATATAGAGAGACACACAGAGGCACCCGCGTCTTTTGTTATTGCCGGACGCAACGTGTCACACACACAGCACACAGTACATAACATCACGATGAATGTGTGGTGGAATCCCCAAACAAAACAAATACAGACAATTCTCCCCCCCGCGTGTATTTTGTAATGTTTTTCGCTGTAGCAGTGGCGGGGGGGTTATAGGGAAATAAAAACCCGGCAGCGGCATATACATACAACACTCACAACAAAAGTGTAACCAACTTCACAAAGCACCTCCTCCCCCCCCCTCCTCTTCTTCCCTCGTTGCGCACGCGCTCACACGCATCACAACACCGCATCCTTGCATATTATACATACACACACTCACACTCTCCTCTCCCTCCTTCTCCTCCGCCCGCCCCACACACAACCACCGCGTTGCTGTCGCCTCTCTTTTTTTTTTTTTTTTTGCAAGAACAAAAACATTGTTGGTAATTATCCTTTTAATTTAGTCCCTGAGCATGAAATTTCAGGCCTCAAGGTTCAGCGCCTCGGGACGTAAAGTGCCCCTCGAGCCCCACCGAAGTGAAGCATGCCGCTCATGCCAGCCCATGCATGTTCTCTCGTTTGGAGAGGGACGTGTGATTATCATATATAATATATGGTTGTGTGTATATGTGTGTTTTTGTTGCTTTCGTGGCTGCTGCTTTCTGCCTGAGCAGACACACCATGCATATATATACATATATATGTATATATACATGGTGTGTTCACTGTCCCTTTTGTTTGTTTGGAATTTCGATCAAACCCGCAGAGAGAGTGCGATACAAAAACACAAATACCGACATACAAAAATCGTTTAAGGGCTGTTTTTTAAACGTTCCTTTAACTCCTTATTGCTGCGGTATTGGCGTTTTTCGCCCTGCAGGAACGCCGCTTCTCCCGCGTTTGGGATGCCCTTCCGTGGAGCACGTGCATATATGTATTATATATGTATTATATATGTATATATATATATGTATGTATTGTATAGTGTGGAATAATGTGGGTGTCCATACAAACACACACAACACACAACACACAACACACACACAACATACACACACAACAACAACATATACACACATGCGAGAGAGGTGTGTTTATAAATATAATATGGCGCAGAGACAACAACAACACAAACACAACACATATACCCCACACGACGCACACACACACACGCGGTCCCCCCATGCACACACAGCGCGGTACAAACACACAACACATATATATATTATTATATACATATATACACGTGTATATTTATTCCACACTCTGGTGCACAAGGCGCGCGGTACGCTTGCCCGCGTAGTATATATGCATATTATATTTATGTATATGTATATATCACTGGCCTATTTATTTTTCTCTTGTTTCAAAAATAAATGTCTTGTGATCATGGAGATACTTGGCGCCTTCGAGGGCAGGCAGAGCCTACCAGATGATTTGGATGGCGATTCGATATTGGTATATATATATATTTTTTGAAAACAAATGAGAAACACACAACCTTCTCTCTTCCCGCTCCCGGGGGTGCACCATACACACATCATTATCATCATTGCCATGGGCAGCAGAGAGCATATATATGCACACATGTAAATATGATATATAATACGATATATACATAAATATGCATGCATGCACATACACACACACACTACACAATAACAACAACAACAACAACAGCATACGGTGACGGAAGAACCGCAAAAAGAAGCCTCAAGGTGCAGCAGAGTGCACACA
>NW_916983.1:0-2033 GCF_000209065.1 Trypanosoma cruzi
GAGCAAACACACAACTAACATACTATATAGAAATCACCCAATGTTTTCACCAGAAGCCAACAACCCCATTCCCCTCCCTAATTTTCCTCGGCCACTGTTATGTTCGATAGCGTTGGACAGTTCTGAAATCTGTGCGATATACTGCCGCCTTGTGCTGGTGCACCTGCGCCGTATGCATACACAAGTATCCAAGAATACATAAATCCCACAATATTTCTTTACCACAAATCAAAATTGCCCCTTTCCCCAATTTGTTTTCCTATTTCGACGGTTCTTCCTCACTTCGGAGTGCTTCGTCTCCTCTAAAGCCTCTGTACGATACTGACACTTGGTACTGGCGCACCTCTTCCTTCCAAAACGCCGCAATTTCACGGCTTTCATCATCGCTCACATTATTGGGATTGACGACATCACATCTCTGCCAGCCATTCATCGGCGTGCTGTCTGCGTGCTGCACATAAATAATCTCCCACGACATGTCTCGGGATAACTCCTCCCAACCATTAAAATATGCCGCCAGGCACTCAGTGAACTGCCTCACAGTGCTGGCTCTGGTGCGGTACCCACCCGCCGTAGCCATCCGCAGCCAAACCAGCGTCTTCGGATTTGAGTCCACAAAGAAAAAGCCGTCCACCAGCGGAAAGTTTTGGACTTTGGGCTCATACAGCACCCAGTGGTCCATAGCAACCGGATTGGAAAGGCGTTCCGGTGGCGGTAGAACCTCTTTCTGGTGAAGCTCGTGTCTGAGTGCTCTTTCAGTGCACCTGTGTGGCTCACGTCGTCCTGGTGGCCTCAGTTCCTTGAGTTTAATTCTTATCGCACGCAGTAAATCCTCATTCAAAAATGCGGATGCGGCACACTTTCCAATAAGATATGGTGGGGCATAATCCCAGAACCTCAAAACGAAAAAAATAAAATCGGACTGCTTCATTTCATCCTCCAGCCTGGACAGAATTTCACGTTCGAGATGGGGAGATACCAGCAAATTCAGAGGCGACTCAATGCTGTTTCCTCGTCGTACTCGGACAACCCTCGCAAGCTTTCGAGACAAGTCGCTGTCATTGGACGAGTAACAGCAGCCAATACCCAAATTGCGCTCCAATTCCGAGGCGGTCGACCCACCCACGGCCTGCTGACACGCTTTAATGCGGTCATCACATGCCTGTTTGCCAAAGATGGAGCGGAGAATTGGTCCCACGTTATTCATGCGACCCCTCACCTCCCTCCAGTACTCCGCTTGCTCCTGCAGGGGCCAATTGCGTTTCATCCAAATGCACATTGCCCTCACATCGTTTTCTTCGGGACAATTCGTTACGATTGCAGTAGCGTCCATTTTTTGCCCACCGTTCATAGTCGTTTTTGTCTGGTGGTGTCACCACAATCATGCCCCATCCCCTGCAAGGCAAACCAGCAGGCGGTTGACGACATGCCAATGTCGCATCGTAGATACAATACCCCTTAACCCCACGCAAAGAAAAAATGTTTACAACATCATCAATCCTGGGGTCACCCCTGCATGTTGATACCGTTTTGGTGGTCTTGTCAAACAGAAATGATTGACTCCCAACAACGTACGCAACCATTGGGAGCTGCTCCGCATCATAGTGCAGCAGCTGGTAGAGGAGGTACGAGCCGGCATTCATCGAATTCCCAATCCCGGGCGTCCCAATCAACACACGCTGCTTGGGCTCAAAGTCGTTCCCACCGTGACTGCTGAACCACTCGGTGAGATCGCCCTTAACAATCTGCCATACTCGATCCACCTCACAGTTCACGTGGCAGTCACGAGTGGATTTATTCTCCCTCCATCTCCACGAGTACGGCCATCCCTTCTCCGAGGTGAGCACCATCAGCCTGGGACGCGGTGCACCGGATTGCCACACACCGTCATCCTTTTCGAGGGTGTCGTCAACTTTCTTGTAATCCCATGACTGCGGTGCTTCCCCCTCCCTCACTTCCACTCCCGTCCCCTCGCCGCAGAAACTTCCACCACATGATGCCACCTCGCATTGTACACAGACTCGTACAATCCC
>NW_916984.1:0-2033 GCF_000209065.1 Trypanosoma cruzi
GCTGCCCAATTTAATGTACATCCTGATAAGTGGAATATATTTCCTTACGGCTACTCTCTATCCTATGTATCTTTGGTTTGCCGCGATGGAAGGAACAAAGTAGCCGATAAGAACAAGACGCATTTATTTTGTTTTTATTTTTTGCCATCCAACCCGCCTCCTTTTGATGCTTTTCTTGCGGCGTGGTTTTGTGGCTGGTAGACGTCTGAAGCCTGCCACTTTGTGTGTAATAAATATCACTAACTTGAATAGGGTGCAGCATGTCACTACGGTGGCCACCCGAATATAATATTTATATGGAGCAAATATCGAGGCCGTGGCGAACCCACTGCCACTTCATTACTTTCTTCTTTCCAGTCCTGTTTTTTTCATGTATAACAATTAAGGATCTGGCCAGCAGTCCAGGCGAATATTTGATTTTGTAATAGATTATGTTGTGGGCGATTTTATCTTGCAATGCTTCCTTTTTATTTATTAATTTTTGAGTGTTTGATTTTATTTATTGTTATTTGTTTTGCTATAAAGTCTGCACGCAAATGTGCGCCATGTATGCTGAGGGGTTGTGTTTTTGTTTTTGGGTTTGGGGGATGCGTGGAGGTGTGCGCTCTGTGGGGTTTGGCTGTTGGCACTGAGCGGCATTGTGATTGTGATGACGGCTCACTTCCGGGATGCTGTATGTGGGCTTGATTGTTTTTTTATTTAATTAATTCTGGAGTTGCAGGCAACTGCATTCCAAAGTGTAATTAAGAAACTCCATACATGCGGGTGTTCTGAGGCGGCGATGGCTTTTACCGTCGACTGTTGTGCTGCACCTGTGTGGTGGTGGCGTTGTTTTCTTTTTGAAAATTATGATAATTGTTAGGCTTTCGTTGAATTCTCATTGTGCGCGTGTGTTTGTTCCACGCTTGTTTTTTTGCTGTGACTGTTGTTTAGGGAGAGCGGAAGGAGGTGTGACTACTGAATTAGCGGTAGGAAGAAAGAGTTCACGGACCGCAACTTCGCCATGCGGCTGGGAGCTGCGGGTGCTTGCAGGAAGGGCGGATGCTCCTCGACGACAAAAAGAGGTGAATGATGTCTGGAGGGAGCTCGGTTGCCGAGCAGTGGGGCGTCGAGCGCGTTTTACTTGCTGCGTTCGCCGCCAACGCCACCGTCAAGCATCTATGGCATGGCCGCAGAAGGGATATACAGCGTCACCAAGGAGCCGCGGCGGCGGCTCGACGACCCTGCGACCCACCGGGACATCAAGGCGATGCTGGAGAAGCAGCCGTCTGTTTCGTTGGCTGTTGCCTGCGTGCTGCACGAGCCGGCACCGCTGCGGCGCACGGCCGTGAATGTGGATGGCCGGGTGGAGGAGCAGGTGGTGCCTCACCCGGAAGCCCCACCCTGCTGCTGCCGTCGGGGTGGCGCAGTTGTGCATGAGAGCTTTCCTTCAAATTACTATACACATGGTTCTTCTTTTGTCGTGTTGTTGGCGCTTGTGCCACTGTGCGGCGGTGAATATTTTTCCTTTTGTTTTTGCTTGGTGAGCGCAGAGGTGGTGCCTGTGGGGCGGGTGGCGCCATGACCGTGACGGAGCGAAGGTGTGTGCTGCCGGCGATGGGAGAGTTGCGCGTGATTGCGGCGACGAGGATTCATGAGCGGATGGTCGTCACGCTCGAACCGCAGGCGGAGGAGGAGGGCGCCGAACAGCCTTGAGCCGACGTGTTTGGTGCGGAGCTGTTGCCGGGTGTTGTGGCGCCCACCCCTGTTCTCGTGGCGTGCTACGACACAGGGTGCAACGCGACAATCGCCCGCTTTGACTCTGATATGGACACTCACCTGGGTGTTTTGCGTGTCGGGGCGCGATGGGGTGGTGAGGACGCGGTGGGGCCCGTGTCGTGTTTGTTGCTGACCGTCGTGCCGCGGGGACAAGTACATGCGTCCGGACGCCAAAGAACGGCGCTGTTTTTCTTGGCTACCATCCGCTTTCTCTTGATACCGCGGTGGAGGCGCCACGCTTTGGTTGCCCCGGCGTTTTTTCCTTGAATGCGGTG
>NW_916986.1:0-2034 GCF_000209065.1 Trypanosoma cruzi
AGCTCGTTGCACATGCCGTAGATGATCGGGCGCGCGTCGGATTGTGGTGGCCAGTTGCTTGTCATGTGTGCAATAGTTGACGAGTACGAGCCGTACGTGAAGTTGTTGTCAAGTATCGACCACACACTCTGGTCGCAGAACACCACGCCGTAGTATTCTGTCACGTACACAACGTAGGCGGTGCGGAACTCGTTGTTGCGGTGCACCAGCCAGCTGCCGCCAGTCACAGTCAGCGTGTTTGCAATGAGCATGGCGAAGCCGAGACGGAACGTGCTGGACACAATCTGCAGCACGCTGCCACCATCCACCGCAACGTCCTCAAACACACATGCGCCTTTATAATATTCGGTGCTCGGAGCAATCCACGAGCTGTTCTGTATGGAGAACACGGAGCCGCCGCTGACACGCAGGTACGACGCAAGAGCGTACATCACGTGCTCCCGCGACCCAACAACGCAGTTGTCCATGTAGAAGACACTGGACAGGTTCACGCCAAGGCCGCGCTCCACGAGGATCGCAGCGCACGAGCCCCCGCCACACACCAGCGTCGACCGCGTCATGACAAACCGCGTCGACAGCAGCCGGACACCGTCCAGGACAAGCGCGGGGCCGTACCGAAATTCCTCGTGTCTATGGGTCGTCGGCACGTACTGCGACTCGCCAACCGTCGCGCGCAGCGTTGAGTTCGCCAGCAGCACACTCGAGTGCAGCGGCATCGCGCCATGCAGCACGATCGTGCCCTCCAGCGACGTCACATTCGTCATGTTGACGAGGGCGTGGGGCATCAGGCGCGCCGTGCTCTCGCTGAGGCCGCCGATCCGCAGCTGCGCGCCACCCTCAAGCACGCAGTGGCGCAGCGTCACGCTCAGCGCGTCGGCAAACGCGTCCATCAAGCGCAGGTCCACCGCCACAGTGATCGGCCCGCTGAACACCACCGAGTCGAAGCACGCCGTCGCACGCCCGCCGCCAACCGTCACCGACTCCGTCAGCGTCACGCCACTCACGCAGCCCTCCGCACCGCCACCACCACCGCCGGCCCTCGCAGGCGGCACGTCGAACGGCAGGCACGCCTCGCCCACGCCGCCGGCACGGCAGCTGCACACGCAGTCAGAGAACGACGCCGTCAGCGCATCAAAGCACGCCAGCACGGCCGCACAGCCGTCGCACGGCACCACGCTCACGGAGGGCAGGCCGGCCATGCGGTAGTCGCCGCTGCTCCGCAGCGCACGGCCGCCGGCACGGTTGCACTGCACCGACACGACGCCGCTCGTGATCGTCAGCCCGGAGACAAGCGTCGCGCCAGTGGCAGCGCAGCGCGCAATAGACACGGCACCGCCGCTCAGCGTCACCCCCGACAGCGACGCCACCGACGACGCCTCGCCCACCGCCCACACGTCGCGCAGCTCCAGCCACCCGCCGACACCGACCGTCCCACCGTCGCAGCGCACCAGCGACGACGCGACAGACCCCTCGACGCCCACAAAGCGCAGCACCGAATCAAACACCTCGAGGTGCTCTCCAAGCACAATGCCGCCGCCGCTGCTCACAACCGACACGTTCGTCACGGAGAACACCGAGTGGCTCCGCAGACTGAGGCGCGACGAGGACGCCACATGCATCGCGGACGCGGTCGGACCGCCCGACGCCTCCAGCAACACGCCGTCAAGCACCACCGCGCTCGACAGCAGGTCCACACCGCCGCCAACGTACACCGCAGACCCGCCCGCCTGCGACGACCTCAGCACAGTGTTGCTCACACGCAGCTGCGTCTGCAACAGCGACGTCACGTGCAGCACAAGCGGCGACGCCACCGCGTCCGTCAGCCCGCTCAGCTGCGAGTAGCGCATCGGCCCCGCCGTCACAATCGTCGAGTCACGGACCGTCACGTTCGTGTGTGCCGGCAGGTTGTGCACAAACACAAGCGAGCAGTAGTCGCCGGACAGCCCGCTCACGCTCACCTCCAGGCTCCGGTCACTCGCCGGCTCGCCGCTGTAGCACCGCACGTAGATCTGCGCACCGCCGTCGCACACGCAG
>NW_916987.1:0-2035 GCF_000209065.1 Trypanosoma cruzi
ACCACCATTCATATTCGAAACAAAAATTTAGACCACAGCGTGTGGTGCAGCAGCCGCTCGAAAACGATCCGCCGAGTGCAGCACCCTTCTGGGCAGGAGCTCGCGAAATTCCTCCAAGCAGCGGATAGTTCAGGGTTGTTTGGCGTCCAGTGCGTGAACACGCAAACAGACATTGAAAGAGAGTGTCTCTGACCACCACCATTCATAATTCGAAACAAAAATTTAGACCACAGCGTGTGGTGCAGCAGCCGCTCGAAAACGATCCGCCGAGTGCAGCACCCTTGTGGGCAAGATCTCGCGATATTCCTCCAAGCAGCGGATAGTTCAGGGTTGTTTGGCGTCCAGTGTGTGAACACGCAAACAGACATTGAAAGAGAGTGTCTCTGACCACCACCATTCATAATTCGAAACAAAAATTTAGACCACAACGTGTGGTGCAGCAGCCACTCGAAAACGATCCGCCGAGTGCAGCACCCTTGTGGGCAAGATCTCGCGAAATTCCTCCAAGCAGCGGATAGTTCAGGGTTGTTTGGCGTTCAGTGTGTGAACACGCAAACAGACATTGAAAGAGAGTGTCTCTGACCACCACCATTCATAATTCGAAACAAAAATTTAGACCACAGCGTGTGGTGCAGCAGCCGCTCGAAAACGATCCGCCGAGTGCAGCACCCATGTGGGCAAGATCTCGCGACATTCCTCCAAGCAGCGGATAGTTCAGGGTTGTTTGGCGTCCAGTGTGTGAACACGCAAACAGACATTGAAAGAGAGTGTCTCTGACCACCACCATTCATAATTCGAAACAAAAATTTAGACCACAGCGTGTGGTGCAGCAGCCGCTCGAAAACGATCCGCCGAGTGCAGCACCCTTCTGGGCAGGAGCTCGCGAAATTCCTCCAAGCAGCGGATAGTTCAGGGTTGTTTGGCGTCCAGTGTGTGAACACGCAAACAGACATTGAAAGAGAGTGTCTCTGGCCACCACCATTCATAATTCGAAACAGAAATTTAGACCACAGCGTGTGGTGCAGCGGCCGCTCGAAAACGATCCGCCGACTGCAGCACCCATGTGGGCAAGATCTCGCGAAATTCCTCCAAGCAGCGGATAGTTCCGGGTTGTTTGGCGTCCAGTGTGTGAACACGCAAACAGACATTGAAAGAGAGTGCCTCTGGCCACCACCATTCATAATTCGAAACAGAAATTTAGACCACAACGTGTGGTGCAGCAGCCACTCGAAAACGATCCGCCGAGTGCAGCACCCTTGTGGGCAAGATCTCGCGAAATTCCTCCAAGCAGCGGATAGTTCAGGGTTGTTTGGCGTTCAGTGTGTGAACACGCAAACAGACATTGAAAGAGAGTGTCTCTGACCACCACCATTCATAATTCGAAACAAAAATTTAGACCACAACGTGTGGTGCAGCAGCCACTCGAAAACGATCCGCCGAGTGCAGCACCCTTGTGGGCAAGATCTCGCGAAATTCCTCCAAGCAGCGGATAGTTCAGGGTTGTTTGGCGTTCAGTGTGTGAACACGCAAACAGACATTGAAAGAGAGTGTCTCTGACCACCACCATTCATAATTCGAAACAAAAATTTAGACCACAGCGTGTGGTGCAGCAGCCGCTCGAAAACGATCCGCCGAGTGCAGCACCCTTCTGGGCAGGAGCTCGCGAAATTCCTCCAAGCAGCGGATAGTTCAGGGTTGTTTGGCGTCCAGTGTGTGAACACGCAAACAGACATTGAAAGAGAGTGTCTCTGACCACCACCATTCATAATTCGAAACAAAAATTTAGACCACAACGTGTGGTGCAGCAGCCGCTCGAAAACGATCTGCCGAGTGCAGCACCCATGTGGGCAAGATCTCGCGAAATTCCTCCAAGCAGCGGATAGTTCAGGGTTGTTTGGCGTCCAGTGTGTGAACACGCAAACAGACATTGAAAGAGAGTGTCTCTGACCACCACCATTCATAATTCGAAACAAAAATTTAGACCACAGCGTGTGGTGCAGCAGCCGCTCGAAAACGATCCGCCGAGTGCAGCACC
>NW_916988.1:0-2037 GCF_000209065.1 Trypanosoma cruzi
GTGTGGTGCAGCAGCCGCTCGAAAACGATCCGCCGAGTGCAGCACCGTTGTGGGCAAGATCTCGCGAAATTCCTCCAAGCAGCGGATAGTTCCGGGTTGTTTGGCGTCCAGTGTGTGAACACGCAAACAGACATTGAAAGAGAGTGTCTCTGACCACCACCATTCATAATTCGAAACAAAAATTTAGACCACAGCGTGTGGTGCAGCAGCCGCTCGAAAACGATCCGCCGACTGCAGCACCGTTGTGGGCAGGAGCTCGCGAAATTCCTCCAAGCAGCAGATAGTTCCGGGTTGTTTGGCGTCCAGTGTGTGAACACGCAAACAGACATTGAAAGAGAGTGTCTCTGACCACCACCATTCATAATTCGAAACAAAAACATAGACCACAACGTGTGGTGCAGCAGCCGCTCGAAAACGATTATCCGAGTGCAGCACCCCTGTGGGCAGGATCTCGCGAAATTCCTCCAAGCAGCGGATAGTTCAGGGTTGTTTGGCGTCCAGTGTGTGAACACGCAAACAGACATTGAAAGAGAGTGTCTCTGACCACCACCATTCATAATTCGAAACAAAAATTTAGACCACAGCGTGTGGTGCAGCAGCCGCTCGAAAACGATTATCCGAGTGCAGCACCGTTGTGGGCAAGATCTCGCGAAATTCCTCCAAGCAGCGGATAGTTCCGGGTTGTTTGGGCGTCCAGTGTGTGAACACGCAAACAGACATTGAAAGAGAGTGTCTCTGACCACCACCATTCATAATTCGAAACAAAAACATAGACCACAGCGTGTGGTGCAGCAGTCGCTCGAAAACGATTATCCGAGTGCAGCACCGTTGTGGGCAAGATCTCGCGAAATTCCTCCAAGCAGCGGATAGTTCCGGGTTGTTTGGCGTTCAGTGTGTGAACACACAAACAGACATTGAAAGAGAGTGTCTCTGACCACCACCATTCATAATTCGAAACAAAAACATAGACCACAGCGTGTGGTGCAGCAGTCGCTCGAAAACGATTATCCGAGTGCAGCACCGTTGTGGGCAAGATCTCGCGAAATTCCTCCAAGCAGCGGATAGTTCCGGGTTGTTTGGCGTTCAGTGTGTGAACACGCAAACAGACATTGAAAGAGAGTGTCTCTGACCACCACCATTCATAATTCGAAACAAAAATTTAGACCACAGCGTGTGGTGCAGCAGCCGCTCGAAAACGATCCGCCGAGTGCAGCACCCCTGTGGGCAAGATCTCGCGAAATTCCTCCAAGCAGCGGATAGTTCCGGGTTGTTTGGCGTTCAGTGTGTGAACACGCAAACAGACATTGAAAGAGAGTGTCTCTGACCACCACCATTCATAATTCGAAACAAAAATTTAGACCACAGCGTGTGGTGCAGCAGTCGCTCGAAAACGATCCGCCGAGTGCAGCACCGTTGTGGGCAAGATCTCGCGAAATTCCTCCAAGCAGCGGATAGTTCCGGGTTGTTTGGCGTTCTGTGTGTGAACACGCAAACAGACATTGAAAGAGAGTGTCTCTGACCACCACCATTCATAATTCGAAACAAAAATTTAGACCACAGCGTGTGGTGCAGCAGCCGCTCGAAAACGATTATCCGAGTGCAGCACCGTTGTGGGCAGGAGCTCGCGAAATTCCTCCAAGCAGCGGATAGTTCCGGGTTGTTTGGCGTTCTGTGTGTGAACACGCAAACAGACATTGAAAGAGAGTGTCTCTGACCACCACCATTCATAATTCGAAACAAAAATTTAGACCACAGCGTGTGGTGCAGCAGCCGCTCGAAAACGATTATCCGAGTGCAGCACCGTTGTGGGCAAGATCTCGCGAAATTCCTCCAAGCAGCGGATAGTTCCGGGTTGTTTGGCGTTCAGTGTGTGAACACGCAAACAGACATTGAAAGAGAGTGCCTCTGACCACCACCATTCATAATTCGAAACAAAAATTTAGACCACAGCGTGTGGTGCAGCAGCCGCTCGAAAACGATCCGCCGAGTGCAGCACCCCTGTGGGCAGGAGCTCGCGAAATCCTCCAAGCAGCGGAT
>NW_916990.1:0-2039 GCF_000209065.1 Trypanosoma cruzi
CTGAACTATCCGCTGCTTGTAGGAATGTCGCGAGATCTTGCCCACATGGGTGCTGCACTCGGCGGATCGTTTTCGAGCGGCTGCTGCACCACACGCTGTGGTCTAAATTTTTGTTTCGAATTATGAATGGTGGTGGTCAGAGGCACTCTCTTTCAATGTCCGTTTGCGTGTTCACACACTGGACGCCAAACAACCCTGAACCATCCGCTGCTTGGAGGAATGTCGCGAGATCTTGCCCACAAGGGTGCTGCAGTCGGATAATCGTTTTCGAGCGGCTGCTGCACCACACGCTGTGGTCTAAATTTTTGTTTCGAATTATGAATGGTGGTGGTCAGAGGCACTCTCTTTCAATGTCTGTTTGAGTGTTCACACACTGGACGCCAAACAACCCTGAACTATCCGCTGCTTGGAGGAATGTCGCGAGATCTTGCCCACAAGGGTGCTGCAGTCGGATAATCGTTTTCGAGCGGCTGCTGCACCACACGCTGTGGTCTAAATTTTTGTTTCGAATTATGAATGGTGGTGGTCAGAGACACTCTCTTTCAATGTCTGTTTGCGTGTTCACACACTGGACACCAAACAACCCTGAACTATCCGCTGCTTGGAGGAATTTCGCGAGCTCTTGCCCACAGGGGTGCTGCACTCGGCGGATCGTTTTCGAGCGGCTGCTGCACCACACGCTGTGGTCTAAATTTTTGTTTCGAATTATGAATGGTGGTGGTCAGAGACACTCTCTTTCAATGTCTGTTTGCGTGTTCACACACTGGACACCAAACAACCCTGAACTATCCGCTGCTTGGAGGAATTTCGCGAGCTCTTGCCCACATGGGTGCTGCACTCGGCGGATCGTTTTCGAGCGGCTGCTGCACCACACGCTGTGGTCTAAATTTTTGTTTCGAATTATGAATGGTGGTGGTCAGAGACACTCTCTTTCAATGTCTGTTTGCGTGTTCACACACTGGACACCAAACAACCCTGAACTATCCGCTGCTTGGAGGAATGTCGCGAGATCTTGCCCACAAGGGTGCTGCAGTCGGATAATCGTTTTCGAGTGGCTGCTGCACCACACGCTGTGGTCTATGTTTTTGTTTCGAATTATGAATGGTGGTGGTCAGAGGCACTCTCTTTCAATGTCTGTTTGCGTGTTCACACACTGGACGCCAAACAACCCTGAACTATCCGCTGCTTGGAGGAATGTCGCGAGATCTTGCCCACAAGGGTGCTGCAGTCGGATAATCGTTTTCGAGTGGCTGCTGCACCACACGCTGTGGTCTATGTTTTTGTTTCGAATTATGAATGGTGGTGGTCAGAGGCACTCTCTTTCAATGTCCGTTTGCGTGTTCACACACTGGACGCCAAACAACCCTGAACTATCCGCTGCTTGTAGGAATGTCGCGAGATCTTGCCCACATGGGTGCTGCACTCGGCGGATCGTTTTCGAGCGGCTGCTGCACCACACGCTGTGGTCTAAATTTTTGTTTCGAATTATGAATGGTGGTGGTCAGAGGCACTCTCTTTCAATGTCTGTTTGCGTGTTCACACACTGGACGCCAAACAACCCTGAACTATCCGCTGCTTGTAGGAATGTCGCGAGATCTTGCCCACAAGGGTGCTGCAGTCGGATAATCGTTTTCGAGCGGCTGCTGCACCACACGTTGTGGTCTAAATTTTTGTTTCGAATTATGAATGGTGGTGGTCAGAGGCACTCTCTTTCAATGTCTGTTTGCGTGTTCACACACTGGACGCCAAACAACCCTGAACTATCCGCTGCTTGGAGGAATGTCGCGAGATCTTGCCCACAAGGGTGCTGCAGTCGGATAATCGTTTTCGAGTGGCTGCTGCACCACACGCTGTGGTCTATGTTTTTGTTTCGAATTATGAATGGTGGTGGTCAGAGGCACTCTCTTTCAATGTCTGTTTGCGTGTTCACACACTGGACGCCAAACAACCCTGAACTATCCGCTGCTTGGAGGAATGTCGCGAGATCTTGCCCACAAGGGTGCTGCAGTCGGATAATCGTTTTCGAGTGGCTGCTGCAC
>NW_916991.1:0-2039 GCF_000209065.1 Trypanosoma cruzi
GTGCGGCAGCCCCTCTGCCGTTTTTTGATGGGCGCCTGTATTGTGAGTAATTTCCTCTGGGGCGCACGTTGCATGTAGATGCCTCGTGCCCATAGGTATGACATCGTTGGCATCGCACAGTGCGTTTGGTTTCTCGCCGATCGACGAGAGGCTGGGCTGCCTTCGCATAGGTGTCCGTCTGGTGAACAGCGGTGTAAAGACGGGCGCGCAGTTTGGAAAGCCGGATGCCGGGATCGGATGCAATTGTGAGCTGCATCCGGAATGTATTCAGTAGGGACCTCCCCAAATTCATGAAGCGATCGGTGGGATCCTGCCCGCCTTCCAGCACGCCGATCCACTCGAACAAATTCTCAAAGGCAAGGTTAACCTTCTCGTCGTCCTGTTGCCAGCATTGGTATGCGCACCGGAGGTCGAAAACGTCTCCGGAGGCACCCTCATTCCATATACGCGTGGGCCACGTGGTGACGCCAAATGCGCAGAAACTGCGGTCCTCTTCCATAGGTGATTGGGCTTCCAGGGAAGAAGTGCGGGAAGGCAACGGTGTGGAGGGGTGGAAATGTGGTCTCCCAACATTGCCGTGAGGGAGTCTGTAAGCCGCCGAACCGTGTCGGGCCGCGCCTATGGGCACGTCTCCAGCCATCAAGATATCCGTTCGATGCGGTAGTGTAGACACGCCATCGTTGACAACGTGTCGAGTAGCGAGGGCCTCGTCCCGCCCCGCCGTCTCCGCCTCCCGCGCGGGTTGTTGTGCATTATGGCGTGCCTCCCGTTCCTGGAGTTGGCCCGTGAGCCTTCCCAAGTTGAATTCGCGCTCCCGTAATTGGGCGTGAGCGGCCTCCAACTGCTGTTATAGTTCTAGGACCTGGTTGCCGGCCCCGGCGGTATTGGATTCCCTCACCGAAAGGTTAATATGTACTTCCTCAACCTGCGAGTTAAGCTGAGCATTCCGATTCTGCACGTCCGCGACGGCGTTAGCGTAATCAAAATTCAGCCGCTCCCTTTCAGCAATGATGAGCCCTTGTTGGTGCCCCAACTCCCGGGCTGCCCCCATAGCGGGCAGGAGCACTTGTGTCTCTAAATTAGGGATCCGAGGCGCCCGGAGATTCGCAATATGTCCAATAAGAGTAGAATCATGTCATGATTTAGAGATAGGTCCATGGAACAAGCATAAGCCTGTCGATGATGCGGCCACAGTTAACGTCTCGTCCGACACCTGGTTACCATTAATGAACGTCATTTGCACCTGGGTCTTGCCACATTGGCACACCATGTCTCAGAGACGGGCGCCAATATCACACCACTCGGAGTGTGTGTAGGGAACCAATGCCATTTCCTTGAACTTACATGTGTGTCTGTAAAAAATAAAACAAAATACTCTGGCCTCTATCGGCTCCCTGCCCCTACAAGGTCGCGTTCTTCCCAAACGATTCATACGGTAGAGAGTATCATAAAGAATGCCTTCATTTATCAGGATATACATACATCAATTAAGTTAGCCAGCTCTCCCGCGATCATTCTTTTTACAAGCTCCTAATACAAAACTTTTATTTTTGTTTTAATTTAAATCTCTCCGGCTAACTGCAAATGTCAGTGATGTAAAATCTTAAAATACCTGAAGCATACCAGTTATTAACGCTTTCTCTTTAAAGAATAAATTTCTTAGTTGCTAGCAAAATCCTAAAGTTACCTAATAATAGAAACCAAACCAGATACAAATAAAAAAGGCAAAAATCAAATAAGAGTGATGGTACACAACACCCTTAAATTTTAACACCAGGTAACTGTATTTTTATATATATATATCATCCGTCAGCTACAATTGTGGCCTGCTTACTCTATACGGACAAGATATACATTTATTATTTATCAATTGAAAGAATTTGGGCTCCACCGGCTACAATTCCCGACCACAAGTAGCATTTCAAAAAGCAAGTAAATAAGATGGTAAAAATTGAAATTTAAAAGATTGTCGGGCCGCTATCTGTTCTGTAGTGCCCACCACAGCCGTGGTATTCCCAAAAGATAGAAGAGTCAAAAAA
>NW_916993.1:0-2040 GCF_000209065.1 Trypanosoma cruzi
ACTGCAGCTGACGAAAGCGTAATACCTGTTGCTCCTTTGGGAGCATGGCAAAAAATGCCCGGTGGGCAGCCACCATGATAACAGCCCCCTCGCCTTTTTTCTCTAACGCTTCTCTTGTGGCTGTGTCTTCCGAAGAATGAAAGGGAATAAATCTATCCACAATGTCAGAAAGCAACGCCAGAGCACTTTGACGCCTACCACTATCATTTTTCACTGCATCCATTTCCTCAGAGCGTTTCAACAGTTGTTTCACCTCTGCACGGTCCTTTTCCAGCTTTTTCAAAAGTTCACTTGCTCGCGAATCAAACGCATCCACCTTGCTTAAATAGTATGAATGTTCTAGACGTATCTTACTCAGTCTTTCATTTTTCCCTCTCACAATCTCTCCAAGACGCGCCGCCTCCATAAGAGTACCAACGTATTCTGCCATTGCACTTGCAAACGGGGAAAGTTCACTGTAGCGTACTTCACGCAAAGATGTATGAAGTTCTGAAAGAGAGTCATATTTGATTTTACAAGGAGACACCGCCAACAATCTTGGAACAAATTTTGGGGAAGTGATGATGGATTTACCGCTATCCCATACCTCTCTTAAACCCCCTCCAGTTAGTTCCTCGCCAATAATCTTGCAAACCGCCTTCATCAGCAACGCTCCTTTTGTGGAAGGGAGCAAATTACCAAATTGTTTAATCTGCGAGATTCTTGTAGCTGCTATACGAGATCCCAGGGTGGAGAGCATGATAGCCACTTTTCCAGTTTGTGTTTGAATGGTTTCTTCCTCGCTCATGATAAGCATTTCGGTTTTAACGGCTTCCTTACGGAAATGTGTTGAGGCACTTTCATGATGTTGCAGAAGCTCTTCCCTACGCTGTGAACGAGCCAGGAGCGTCTTCATCTGTTGCTGAATCGCTATTTTTGCCGAATCTGCTTTATTATCAATATCTTCCTTGTATACCTTCATCTTGGCACCGATGGCAGCCGGTAATTGGGTGATATGCCGTGACTGAGCAGAATCACATCGAAGTCTCTCAAGGAATTGGCAAAGTCGCTTTGTCTCAAAACAAAACTCTAGTAGTTGTTCTAATTCAAGGTTAAGCTCTGTCTTCATTACATTGAAAACGTCACATAAAAGATGTGTAAGGCGATGCCCAGCTAAATTCAAAGAGCCCGGTGACATCGGTAGGGCGCTGGGAACATGCTTACTACCCCTTAGCACAGCTTCATACATCGGTTGACGATTCTTTTCTTCAGCTTCTATAATTCCATTCACCAGTTCCGACAACATCTCCGGTTCGCGCAATGACAACGGTATCACATAAGAAATTAAGCGAATTGTACTTCTTAAATGATTCAGTTCCTTATAACTCAATACGTGTGTCACCATACTCAAACGGTTGCAGATACGCTGTTTTAGCTCGCCATACTCGGCCATGGTTAAGCCACTAAAATTCCGACGCATGCCTCGCCTTCCGTACAGAAGAAATAATAAATCTTCGCACGTAAAGAGTTGTGTTACATCACCACCACGCAGAATCGCATCCAGCGTGCCCATTGGCCATGCAAGCCCCAAGACACTGTTAGGCACAAACACAACTAATCTGCCATCATTTCTGCACGTTTGTTGTATAATATGAATAAGATCATTTTTAATCTGCTCATTCGCATCAGGTCCAACGTAATTTTCACGAAGGAAGGCCACATGAATACGCAACGAAAACCCCCACACACGTAGGGCTCGACGGATACCGTTATCATATCGTCCAATAAGCGCCACGTGAGTCTGTGGTTGCCGAAGGTATTGATGAAGAGCTGAGATCAGTATTGACAGCCAACGCGAGACGTAATTTATCTGTGAGAGACGTGGGGCCATCGTACCGGCGGGTAAACCTGCAGGCGGTCTATGTTGTGATGGAGGAATTGGAGAAAAAATAATACTGCTACGGGAGTCAATATTAAGCGGCTCCTCAATCACGTTAGACAGCAATGCCGTTTCATACGCCCGCATCCAAACTTGAACCTTCCCGCTGGTGCAGGGTGGAA
>NW_916994.1:0-2040 GCF_000209065.1 Trypanosoma cruzi
TAAGGGGCAAAAAAAAAAAAAAAAAAAAAAAAAAAAAAAAAAAAAAAAAAAAAAAAAAAAACTAAATAGCAGTTGTATATAAAATAAAAGACACTAACAATAATAAAGAAATAATTCTGCAAAAACTGTTAAGAAATCACACCAAATAAACAGACGTCACTACTACTACTAAATAATAATAATAATAATAATAATAATAATAATAATAACACTGCTTTCGCTTGAACACGCAACGCCATCAAAAAGAGCAACAAAGCCAATAAAGTAAAAGCACAAAATAATTCCGTCAACAAAAAGCGCCAGTGCTACTGCAAGCCCAAGAAACCAACAAAGCAAAAAAAGCATACAACAAAACCAAAAGGCGAAACACCGGCACCAACCTCCTTCACAAGCGCCGCCACTTTTCACTCCACAAAGGTCCCCTCCAAACGCCCTAGCCCCACAACGCCGCCGACAATCGCTCATTGTCGCCGGCGGGGTCAGGACCCAGCGATGTTTCCCTCGCGGGGTTGCCGCCGCTGTTGGCGCAGGGCCGGCGCGAGCAACGACATTCATTTTGGAAAACACGAGAGAAAACAACAGAAGAACGTCCGTGAGTGCCGCGGCAAATTGGCGCGGATGCTCTTTATTTTGTGACGGGACAATGAGGCGGTGCGCCCTGCGCCTGTTGCCATGCACTCTCATAGCCGCTTTTTAAAATTGAGCGCGTCGTTTTGCAAAAAAAGCTCTGCGCGCCAGCGCGACAGGGGAACACGGTTGGCGGTGGCAGGAGTTCTTCCCGGAACGGCACTGGAGTGCAGGGTTCCCGGAGTCGGTCGCTCGCCGAGGTGGGGACGGCTCTCAGGGATTGCCCCGAGGCTGCTTCTCAATGCCGTTGTTGTTGTTGATGGCAAATCGCTGATGGGAGAGCGGGAGATAGTGTGCTGTCGTGTGAATTTTCACAGTGGCACTCGTTGGAGCGATGCATGTATGTTTGCCTTGCGGATGTGGTGTTTTGTATCCCTATTTCACGCTATTCGGTGGAGCAGCAGTGAACGGAGAAGTGATGCAGTCACGATCTGCACGGGCGTGGTGGACACGGTTACGCGAGCCTGTGGATGATCCGAGCAAATCAAAGTGTACCATGCGGTTTGGGTCTACAAGGAAGGAAGAAACAGTGGGTGGCTGAGGGGAGTTGCAATGCACGCGGCTGCGGAAGATGACATGCGTTGCTGAGTTCTCGTTGAATGCCACTTTGGATGCTTTTTCTTGAGGCCGTGAATCCTTCCTAATTTACTTGGAGGTGCTTGATGACACCAGACGTGGAAGGCATTTTCATTTCATACGAGGATGGCACACTGGAGACAAGGACGAAAGAGAGCGACGCCTCGCCAAAGGAGCTGCTGGAACGTTGACGAGACTCGGGATTGTCTGCACGGCCAGCTGCTTGCCCTCTGCAGGATGTTTCTTGAGGCGCTCATTGGCGCGAGAGTGAGGTGCACGCACGGGCAGGCACCGCAACAACCGTATCGTTGGATCTCCGTTGCACGAATGAGACGACGCACATCAGGCGTGGCAGGTGACGTCCCCTGCGGGCCCTCCCACCGCCTCTTCTGTTTCACATCTTGGCATTTTCTGCGCTGTGAAAACCGCTCCCACTGGCCGTCTTCTGTGGCACGAGAGCCGCCTGTACTCCTTTCCGCCGCATTGCAGAGTCGTGAGGAGGGTTGGAAGGTGCGTTGAGGAGCCGTGTGGCCTCTGCGAGCATGTCCTCTGTTTTTCTGAGGTGTTGAATTTTGGATTACCGAAACGCACCTTGAGTGGCTTGCGTCAGAGGCACACATAACTGACGGACAGACTTGTTCGTGGAGGTGCAGGAGGTCCACGTCATTGGGAGGAGGAGTGAATGGGTGGGTGGGTGGCTTCTGTGGCCCATATGTGGTGCCCGACTGGTGCTTCACTTTGTTTGGTGTTATTATCATTTGCATTCACAAAGAATGGCTTTGGGTGCTGCTTTTCCCAACTCTCTTACTGCGTCTGTGTGTTGCGTGTTTGTGGGCA
>NW_916995.1:0-2041 GCF_000209065.1 Trypanosoma cruzi
GAGTCTGAAGAAAGCAACGGCAGAGAGAGGCAGATAAACACACACGCAAATTACTCATATCATCACACACACACACACGCAGCCGCGGAATGGGTGCACTCAACCACAAAATCAAAAAGAAAAACAAAACAAAAAGCCGAAGCGTGGGACTACCAGCGCACACACACTCTCATTGCTCCCGTAAAGCAAAACAAACACACAGGGAGAGAGAGAGAGGTCGCCCACTCAATGCAATGAAAACAAAACAGAAACAGTTACGGTGCTCCGCCCATGCAGCCAGGCAGGACGGCAGCGGTGCGTGTCGTGCAAAAGAGAGCACCAACGGGCCTGCATGGGTGTGCATGCATATATACAATGGGCACATTATTGTGTGTGCTTCGTGGGGTGAGGCGACGACGAGAGTCCATGCAAGGGGACACACACACAGAGAGAGAAGGAAGTGTGTGTATGCGGGCGGTGCATGGCTCTCTCACACTCACTCTCACGCGGCCACCACCGCAGCCGCAGCCGCACAAACCACGAAACAGATGGAATCAGTGCGATTGCAGAACTCGCACACCGTCCTGCAAACCAGAAGTTTAAAAAGCAATATGAAACAAGAATTCAAAAAAAAAAAAATGGAAAAAACTTAGGCTTCTGCGGGAATCGAACCCGCGTCCCCGGATGACATTGTGAGCGTGTTTGCCACTGAGCTAAAAAAATGCGGTCGCGCGACTCCTTTTCACGTAAAGTATTAATGTCGATCTTCGAACAATCGAGCACATTTGCGTTGTCCCCTGGAAAACGAAAAAGACGTGTTTAGGATGCGCAGCCGCAGCGTGGTTACTACTGTAAGTCGTCATATATCTAACGCCCGAGGCCACCGCTGCAGCTTGGATATTCGACACGTCGTGCTGTATCTAACGTCCGGGGCAGCCGCTGCAACTTGGATAATTCGACACGTCGTGCTGTATCTAGCGTCCGGGGCCACCGCCCTACCATTTTTTATTTCTTGCGGCGGCCAACCCCGGCAGTAAGGACAAAAAAAAGAATCGCGTTTTCTTTAATGTTTTTCCTGTTTGGGGGCGGGGATCTTTGTTTTCTATGATTGCCTCTTTTTTTTTGTCTGTTCCAGGTTGGTTTTGAGGACGCTTGATGTGCCTGCTGGGTGATCGCCGGCTTTTTTATTGGTGATTGCGTATTTTTGGCTTACCGGTGTGCCGCTCAGCGCCATTTTGTTTTACTTCTTTTCTGCTTATTGGGGCGTGTTGTTATTCGTCACGCGTCAGCACACACCGAGCAACATGTCAAAAAAAAAAAAATGCAGGTTTTTTCCCCCTCGCGAGGGCCTCGGCAGCCACAATCCTGTGCGTGCGTGCATTCTCAGCGTTTTAAGCACGGCATGTGTGTGCATGTGTGTGTGTGTTTGTCAGCGCCTATAATTGCAGAGCAGCTGTGCGCCACAAGAGAGTCTGAAGAAAGCAACGGCAGAGAGAGGCAGATAAGCACACACGCAAATTACTCATATCATCACACACACACACACGCAGCCGCGGAATGGGTGCACTCAACCACAAAATCAAAAAGAAAAACAAAACAAAAAGCCGAAGCGTGGGACTACCAGCGCACACACACTCTCATTGCTCCCGTAAAGCAAAACACACACAGAGGGAGAGAGAGAGAAGGGTCGCCCACTCAATGCAATGAAAACAAAACAGAAACAGTTACGGTGCTCCGCCCATGCAGCCAGGCAGGACGGCAGCGGTGCGTGTCGTGCAAAAGAGAGCACCAACGGGCCTGCATGGGTGTGCATGCATATATACAATGGGCACATTATTGTGTGTGCTTCGTGGGGTGAGGCGAGGACGAGAGTCCATGCAAGGGGACACACACACAGAGAGAGAAGGAAGTGTGTGTATGCGGGCGGTGCATGGCTCTCTCACACTCACTCTCACGCGGCCACCACCGCAGCCGCAGCCGCACAAACCACGAAACAGATGGAATCAGTGCGATTGCAGAACTCGCACACCGTCCTGCAAACCAGAAGTTTAAAAGCAATATG
>NW_916996.1:0-2041 GCF_000209065.1 Trypanosoma cruzi
CGACATGCAGGGAAGCTTGGCTGTGTTTTATTCAGGCTACTCCTCGAACATCTACTACAACTCCTGGCTGCAGTGGAGCGGCAACCTCTGCCGTGAATCCCCATCAGAAGTCTTTGCCTACATATACCCCAGACTGGATCTCCGCGACTCCACGGTGTCTGTGTCTGGCAACCAATTCATGTCCAGCACGGGCGCACCGACAGTGCTTCAGATACCCAAAAGGCCCCGCGATATCACAAACGGAGCGATTGTGGCTGCGTGCAACACTGTGAACGGCGAGGAGGGAGTGAAATACATTATTCCATCCGTGTACAATGCCAGCATTCTGACCTGCAGCGACCCATGCGCCCTTGCGGCGTGGTGCTTCCCCGCGTACACGACGACGGCCTCGAGTGATGGCTGCGCCTGCACGTGCGCTGAGGGCGGCCACGGCGATGTGTGCCTGCCTGTCGCTGTCCCCGAGCCACCGAGCACCGACGGCGCCGACTTGTGCGTGCGGGACGTGCGTGCGGATGTGGAGGTGAGCGCCGGTCTCGGGACGTCGGTGGCGTGCTACGTTGGTGTGACCTTTGCGGCGGATGTCGTGGTGGAAGTGGAGTCGATGTCAGGGAGCGTGCGCAACGTGACGCTGTCGAACTGCACGTTTGTGGGCGGAGCGAGCCTGTACGTTTTGGGGTGGCTGTCCGACCCGCCTGCTGGCGAGCGCACCGATGTGTTGATCAGCGGGCTTGAGTCGCGCTCCGGCGGCGGCGTGGTGGTGGCGAACCGATTTCCGCCGGGCTCGCGCGTCACTGTGGTGGACTCAGTGCTGATCGCATCGAGGCGCGTTGCGTACCGCGGCGCCTACGACCTTGGCGACGCGTCCGCGTGCCTTGTGGTGCACAACGTGAATCTGACGGGGAGTGTGCTGACCATCGCGCGCACGCACGTGGCGGCTGTGTTCCGTGACGCTGTTGGCGTGTTGTTTGTTGGCGGCGTGGCGCTGTCGTCGCGCGGTGCGCTGTACGTGGACGGGCTGTTGGTGCAGACGGCGCTGGGGCTGTGCGTGTCGGTGGAGGGCGGTGTTGCGGCCAGCGGCGGCTCCGTGGTGGCGTTTGTTGGCAGCGGCTTTCTGCTGTGCAAGCACGCGGTGTCTGTGCGTGGGGCTGTGAGCGTGTCGGGCTCCGCTGTGGCGTTTATGCGGAGCGAATTTTTGTCGGCAGAGGACTACGCGGTGGCGTTCTATTCGACGGTGAGCCTGGCCGGCGGGTCGATGCTTCTGGCGAAGGGCAACGTGCACGACGGCGTCTCGAGGGAGATGCTCCACGCCGCTGGCGCCGTGACCGCTGCTGGGAGCACGCTGAGCTTTGTGCGCAACCGAGCGCTGCTGCCGCGGATGCTGTCGGTGAGCCTGTCGCTTGCGGCTGGGGCGCATTTGAGGGTGGCGTGCAACGACGCTGGTGGACGTGTCCTGTCGACGGCGGAGGAGTACGCAGCGGCTGGTTTTGGCGACGCTGGGCGCATCGACGTTGCTGGGTGCGGCGCCTGCGACAGGGACACGCACTGCTACGCGCCCGGGACGGCCTCTGCGAGCATGAGGAACGGTGTGTGCGTGTGCGCGTGCGGCAGCGGCGGGTACGGCGAGGCGTGCGTGCCTGTGGGAGCTCCCGCACTGCCGCCCGCTGTGGGCACTGCGTCGAGAGTGTTTGTCCGCGAGGGCGTGACGGTGCAATCGGTGTTCGTTGTGCCTGCCGGTGCGAGCGAGGTGACGCTGCGCCACGTTGTGCTGGACGGCGTGAGTCCTGTGCTCTACGTGCCGTGGATGGCGCGAGACGGCGTGCGGATCGTTGTGCAGAACGTGTCGCTGCTGAACGGTGCCGTGCTGTACGTGATGGGCGGTGGAGCGTTGCGCGGTGCGGTGGCGGCGGGAAGCGACGAGGGCGGGCCGGTGGAGCTGTCGGCGTGCGATGTGGAGGCGCTGAACGGTGCGCTTGTGCTGACCGGCACGTTCCCCGCAGGGTCCGTGCTGACGGTGACGGACTCCCTGCTGGTTGCCGCGAGG
>NW_916997.1:0-2042 GCF_000209065.1 Trypanosoma cruzi
CGTGTGGTGCAGCAGCCGCTCGAAAACGATCCGCCGAGTGCAGCACCCTTGTGGGCAGGAGCTCGCGAAATTCCTCCAAGCAGCGGATAGTTCAGGGTTGTTTGGTGTCCAGTGTGTGCACACGCAAACATACATTGAAAGAGAGTGCCTCTGACTCCCGCCATTCATAATTCGAAACAAAAACATAGACCACAACGTGTGGTGCAGCAGCCGCTCGAAAACGATCCGCCGACTGCAGCACCATTGTGGGCAAGAGCTCGCGAAATTCCTCCAAGCAGCGGATAATTCAGGGTTGTTTGGTGTCCAGTGTGTGCACACGCAAACATACATTGAAAGAGAGTGCCTCTGACTCCCGCCATTCATAATTCAAAACAAAAATTTAGACCACAGCGTGTGGTGCAGCAGCCGCTCGAAAAGATCCGCCGAGTGCAGCACCCTTGTGGGCAGGAGCTCGCGAAATTCCTCCAAGCAGCGGATAATTCAGGGTTGTTTGGTGTCCAGTGTGTGCACACGCAAACATACATTGAAAGAGAGTGCCTCTGACTCCCGCCATTCATAATTCAAAACAAAAATTTAGACCACAGCGTGTGGTGCAGCAGCCGCTCGAAAACGATCCGCCGACTGCAGCACCATTGTGGGCAGGAGCTCGCGAAATTCCTCCAAGCAGCGGATAATTCAGGGTTGTTTGGTGTCCAGTGTGTGAACACGCAAACATACATTGAAAGAGAGTGCCTCTGACTCCCGCCATTCATAATTCGAAACAAAAACATAGACCACAGCGTGTGGTGCAGCAGCCGCTCGAAAACGATCCGCCGACTGCAGCACCATTGTGGGCAGGAGCTCGCGAAATTCCTCCAAGCAGCGGATAGTTCCGGGTTGTTTGGTGTCCAGTGTGTGAACACGCAAACATACATTGAAAGAGAGTGCCTCTGACTCCCGCCATTCATAATTCAAAACAAAAACATAGACCACAACGTGTGGTGCAGCAGCCGCTCGAAAACGATCCGCCGAGTGCAGCACCATTGTGGGCAGGAGCTCGCGAAATTCCTCCAAGCAGCGGATAGTTCCGGGTTGTTTGGTGTCCAGTGTGTGAACACGCAAACATACATTGAAAGAGAGTGCCTCTGACTCCCGCCATTCATAATTCGAAACAAAAATTTAGACCACAGCGTGTGGTGCAGCAGCCACTCGAAAACGATCCGCCGACTGCAGAACCATTGTGGGCAGGAGCTCGCGAAATTCCTCCAAGCAGCGGATAGTTCAGGGTTGTTTGGTGTCCAGTGTGTGCACACGCAAACATACATTGAAAGAGAGTGTCTCTGACTCCCGCCATTCATAATTCAAAACAAAAATTTAGACCACAACGTGTGGTGCAGCAGCCACTCGAAAACGATCCGCCGAGTGCAGCACCATTGTGGGCAGGAGCTCGCGAAATTCCTCCAAGCAGCGGATAATTCAGGGTTGTTTGGTGTCCAGTGTGTGCACACGCAAACATACATTGAAAGAGAGTGTCTCTGACTCCCGCCATTCATAATTCGAAACAAAAACTTAGACCACAACGTGTGGTGCAGCAGCCGCTCGAAAACGATCCGCCGACTGCAGCACCATTGTGGGCAAGAGCTCGCGAAATTCCTCCAAGCAGCGGATAATTCAGGGTTGTTTGGTGTCCAGTGTGTGAACACGCAAACATACATTGAAAGAGAGTGCCTCTGACTCCCGCCATTCATAATTCGAAACAAAAACATAGACCACAGCGTGTGGTGCAGCAGCCGCTCGAAAACGATCCGCCGAGTGCAGCACCATTGTGGGCAAGAGCTCGCGAAATTCCTCCAAGCAGCGGATAGTTCAGGGTTGTTTGGTGTCCAGTGTGTGAACACGCAAACATACATTGAAAGAGAGTGTCTCTGACTCCCGCCATTCATAATTCAAAACAAAAATTTAGACCACAACGTGTGGTGCAGCAGCCGCTCGAAAACGATCCGCCGAGTGCAGCACCATTGTGGGCAAGAGCTCGCGAAATTCCTCCAAGCAGCGGATAGTTC
>NW_916998.1:0-2045 GCF_000209065.1 Trypanosoma cruzi
ATATTTCAGGGTTGTTTGGTGTTCAGTGTGAGAACACGCAAACAGATATTGACAGAGAGTGTCTCTGACTCTCACCATTCATAATTGGAAACAAAAATTTGGACCACAACGTGTGATGCAGCAGCCGCTCGAAAACGATCAGCCGAGTGCAGCACCCTTGTGGGCAAGAGCTCGCGAAATTCCTCCAAGCAGCGGATAATTCAGGGTTGTTTGGTGTCCAGTGTGTGAACACGCAAACAGATATTGACAGAGAGTGTCTCTGACTCTCACCATTCATAATCGGAAACAAAAATTTGGACCACAACGTGTGATGCAGCAGCCGCTCGAAAACGATCAGCCGAGTGCAGCACCCGTGTGGGCAAGAGCTCGCGAAATTCCTCCAAGCAGCGGATAATTCAGGGTTGTTTGGTGTTCAGTGCATGAACACGCAAACAGATATTGACAGAGAGTGTCTCTGACTCTCACCATTCATAATCGGAAACAAAAATTTGGGCCACAACGTGTGATGGAGCGGCCGCTCGAAAACGATCAGCCGAGTGCAGCACCCGTGTGGGCAAGAGCTCGCGAAATTCCTCCAAGCAGCGGATAATTCAGGGTTGTTTGGTGTCCAGTGTGTGAACACGCAAACAGATATTGACAGAGAGTGTCTCTGACTCTCACCATTCATAATCGGAAACAAAAATATGGACCACAACGTGTGATGCAGCCACCGCTCGAAAACGATCAGCCGAGTGCAGCACCCGTGTGGGCAAGAGCTCGCGAAATTCCTCCAAGCAGCGGATAATTCAGGGTTGTTTGGTGTTCAGTGCATGAACACGCAAACAGATATTGACAGAGAGTGTCTCTGACTCCCACCATTCATAATTGGAAACAAAAATTTGGACCACAACGTGTGATGCAGCGACCGCTCGAAAACGATCAGCCGAGTGCAGCACCCGTGTGGGCAAGAGCTCGCGAAATTCCTCCAAGCAGCGGATAATGCAGGGTTGTTTGGTGTCCAGTGTGTGAACACGCAAACAGATATTGACAGAGAGTGTCTCTGACTCTCACCATTCATAATCGGAAACAAAAATTTGGACCACAACGTGTGATGCAGCAGCCGCTCGAAAACGATCAGCCGAGTGCAGCACCCGTGTGGGCAAGAGCTCGCAAAATTCCTCCAAGCAGCGGATAGTTCAGGGTTGTTTGGTGTCCAGTGTGTGAACACGCAAACAGATATTGACAGAGAGTGCCTCTGACTCCCACCATTCACAATCGGAAACAAAAATTTGGACCACAACGTGTGATGCAGCGGCCGCTCGAAAAACGATCAGCCGAGTGCAGCACCCGTGTGGGCAAGAGCTCGCGAAATTCCTCCAAGCAGCGGATAGTTCAGGGTTGTTTGGTGTTCAGTGCATGAACACGCAAACAGATATTGACAGAGAGTGTCTCTGACTCCCACCATTCATAATTGGAAACAAAAATTTGGACCACAACGTGTGATGCAGCCACCGCTCGAAAACGATCAGCCGAGTGCAGCACCCGTGTGGGCAAGAGCTCGCGAAATTCCTCCAAGCAGCGGATAGTTCAGGGTTGTTTGGTGTCCAGTGTGTGAACACGCAAACAGATAGTGACAGAGAGTGTCTCTGACTCCCACCATTCACAATTGGAAACAAAAATTTGGACCACAACGTGTGATGCAGCCACCGCTCGAAAACGATCAGCCGAGTGCAGCACCCGTGTGGGCAAGAGCTCGCGAAATTCCTCCAAGCAGCGGATAGTTCAGGGTTGTTTGGTGTTCAGTGCATGAACACGCAAACAGATATTGACAGAGAGTGTCTCTGACTCTCACCATTCATAATTGGAAACAAAAATTTGGACCACAACGTGTGATGCAGCAGCCGCTCGAAAACGATCAGCCGAGTGCAGCACCCTTGTGGGCAAGAGCTCGCGAAATTCCTCCAAGCAGCGGATAGTTCAGGGTTGTTTGGTGTCCCAGTGTGTGAACACGCAAACAGATATTGACAGAGAGTGTCTCTGACTATCACCATTCATAATGGAAACAA
>NW_917000.1:0-2047 GCF_000209065.1 Trypanosoma cruzi
GAGATCTTGCCACAGGGTGCTGCAGTCGGCGGATCGTTTTCGAGTGGCTGCTGCACCACACGCTGTGGTCTAAATTTTTGTTTTGAATTATGAATGGTGGTGGTCAGAGACACTCTCTTTCAATGTCTGTTTGTGTGTTCACACACTGGACGCCAAACAACCCTGAACTATCCGCTGCTTGGAGGAGTTTCGCGAGATCTTGCCCACAACGGTGCTGCAGTCGGCGGATCGTTTTCGAGTGGCTGCTGCACCACACGCTGTGGTCTAAATTTTTGTTTCGAATTATGAATGGTGGTGGTCAGAGACACTCTCTTTCAATGTCTGTTTGCGTGTTCACACACTGGACGCCAAACAACCCTGAACCATCCGCTGCTTGGAGGAATTTCGCGAGATCTTGCCCACAAGGGTGCTGCAGTCGGCGGATCGTTTTCGAGTGGCTGCTGCACCACACGCTGTGGTCTAAATTTTTGTTTCGAATTATGAATGGTGGTGGTCAGAGACACTCTCTTTCAATGTCTGTTTGTGTGTTCACACACTGGACGCCAAACAACCCGGAACTATCCGCTGCTTGGAGGAGTTTCGCGAGATCTTGCCCACAAGGGTGCTGCAGTCGGCGAATCATTTTCGAGTGGCTGCTGCACCGCACGTTGTGGTCTAAATTTTTGTTTCGAATTATGAATGGTGGTGGTCAGAGGCACTCTCTTTCAATGTCTGTTTGCGTGTTCACACACTGGACGCCAAACAACCCTGAACTATCCGCTGCTTGGAGGAATTTCGCGAGATCTTGCCCACAGGGGTGCTGCACTCGCCGGATCGTTTTCGAGCGGCCGCTGCACCACACGTTGTGGTCTAAATTTTTGTTTCGAATTATGAATGGTGGTGGTCAGAGACACTCTCTTTCAATGTCTGTTTGCGTGTTCACACACTGGACGCCAAACAACCCGGAACTATCCGCTGCTTGGAGGAGTTTCGCGAGATCTTGCCCACAAGGGTGCTGCAGTCGGCGAATCATTTTCGAGTGGCTGCTGCACCGCACGTTGTGGTCTAAATTTTTGTTTCGAATTATGAATGGTGGTGGTCAGAGGCACTCTCTTTCAATGTCTGTTTGCGTGTTCACACACTGGACACCAAACAACCCTGAACTATCCGCTGCTTGGAGGAATTTCGCGAGCTCCTGCCCACAAGGGTGCTGCAGTCGGCGGATCGTTTTCGAGCGGCTGCTGCACCACACGCTGTGGTCTAAATTTTTGTTTTGAATTATGAATGGCGGGAGTCAGAGACACTCTCTTTCAATGTATGTTTGCGTGTTCACACACTGGACACCAAACAACCCTGAATTATCCGCTGCTTGGAGGAATTTCGCGAGCTCTTGCCCACAAGGGTGCTGCACTCGGCGGATCGTTTTCGAGCGGCTGCTGCACCACACGCTGTGGTCTAAATTTTTGTTTTGAATTATGAATGGCGGGAGTCAGAGACACTCTCTTTCAATGTATGTTTGCGTGTGCACACACTGGACACCAAACAACCCTGAATTATCCGCTGCTTGGAGGAATTTCGCGAGCTCTTGCCCACAAGGGTGCTGCAGTCGGCGGATCGTTTTCGAGCGGCTGCTGCACCACACGCTGTGGTCTAAATTTTTGTTTTGAATTATGAATGGCGGGAGTCAGAGAAACTCTCTTTCAATGTATGTTTGCGTGTGCACACACTGGACACCAAACAACCCGGAACTATCCGCTTCTTGGAGGAATTTCGCGAGATCTTGCCCACAATGGTGCTGCACTCGGCGGATCGTTTTCGAGCGGCTGCTGCACCACACGCTGTGGTCTAAATTTTTGTTTTGAATTATGAATGGCGGGAGTCAGAGACACTCTCTTTCAATGTATGTTTGCGTGTGCACACACTGGACACCAAACAACCCTGAATTATCCGCTGCTTGGAGGAATTTCGCGAGCTCTTGCCCACAATGGTGCTGCACTCGGCGGATCGTTTTCGAGCGGCTGCTGCACCACACGCTGTGGTCTAAATTTTTGTTTTGAATTATGAATGG
>NW_917001.1:0-2047 GCF_000209065.1 Trypanosoma cruzi
GGCCCGTATCAGGACCGAAATGGTTGGAGAATGCCGCAAGGGCTGCTGGTGCCCGTGGGGGCGATGGATTTGAGGTCCGGAAAAGTGGTGATGTGCGCTGCGCCCTTGTGGGATTTCCGTCCGTCGGAAAGTCTTCATTTCTTTCTCGTGTGACGGCGACGGCGAGTGAGGCGGCCGGGTATGAGTTCACCACCCTGACGTGTATTCCGGGGAAACTGATGCACAAGGGCACGGAGATTCAGATTTTAGACCTGCCAGGCATCATTGAGGGAGCCGCGGAGGGGAAAGGCCGTGGAAGACAAGTTATTGCCACTGCTCGAACGGCAGATATGATTATCTTGATGCTTGATGCTGCCAAGGCGGAGGCCCAGCGATGCAAACTTGAGGCCGAGCTGGAAACTGTGGGTATTCGCCTCAACCAGAAGTTTCCCAACGTGACATTTAAAAAGAAACCTTCTTGTAGCATGAATGCCATAAGTTTTACCGCCACTGTGAAATTAACGCAGGGTATGTCGGAGGCATTGGCAAAGGAAATATTGAAAGACTATGGGATTCATAATGCAGAGGTCATTATTCGTGAAGACATCACAATTGATCAGTTTATTGATGTTATTGAGGGAAATCGAAGGTACATGCCCTCTCTCTACGTGTACAATAAAATAGACACTATTACAATGGAGGAAATGGATCGCCTGAGCCGATTGCCACATTCAGTTGTTCTTTCACTGCATTGGGATTTGAATGTGGATGAGGTTATTGAAGAAATTTGGGAGCATCTTAATATTATTCGTGTCTATACGAAAAAACATGGTGAGCATCCAGATTTCACGAAGCCCTTTGTGGTGAAGCGCAACGCGGACATTGATCACATCTGTAAGAGGATACATAAGGATCTCTCGTCACGATTTAAGTACGCCCTGGTGTGGGGAACGAGTACGAAACATCAGCCGCAGCGAGTTGGCATTGGGCATCGGTTGGAAGATGAAGATGTTCTTCAAATTATGCTAAGGACGTCTAACGAGTAGCCTCCACGCATAATTCTTGTGTTGCCAGGAACGAAAGAAAATGGGGAGAAAAGGCAGGATCTTAAAAGGAGGTGGAATGAAGGCCTACTGGCAGAGGGAGGGAAGGAATGAGGGGGGAAAAGAAGTTTCCTGGTGTTTCTGAAGTGTTTTTGATGCAATCGGATAAAAGATACTGGGGAGAAGAGCTAATGGGTTCTTTTTTTGCTCCTTGTCTCTGCATCAATTACTTCTTCTTGTTCCCCCTCCCCCCCTCCTTAAAGAAGGGTAAAATGCAAATTTATGCATGCATGCATGGTAGTTTCTATGCGTGGCTGCTATTGTTTTTTGTTTTGTTTTCATGTATTGATGCACATATTTGTTTGACGGTGAAATTTGAGTTTGTTCTATCTTTATCATTTTGTGGATTTTATCCTTTTATGCATTGTGTGCTTGTGTGATTGTAGCAGTTCAGGAAGTTGTCTGGAGGATGAAGCCGGCTTCTTATCTTTCATGTGATTTTTTCACATCACACGGTGTGCCGATGACTAAGCCTCTTCGTGACTGGCTGAATCGCGCCTCGTACCTGTCAAAAACCAGAACAACGGAGGCGGACCGGCGCAAGTACGAGCGTTGGGCCGTTGGGGTTGTGGAGGATGCCCTGCGCGCGCCGGGCGGCATCGAAGGGAAGGATTGGACGCGCGTGTCTCCCGTGATGCCGGCCAATGCAGAAGATAGAGAGCCCACGTTTCTTCGGGATGGCAACGTTGCGGGTCGGGAAGGAAATAGCGTCACACAGCCGGGCGTGGATCATCGCACCCTCTTGTTCACAGAGTGTATGAGGCGCGCGCCATCGGAACTCCGCTCGTTTGTGGTGCAGGCAATTAACATGATAGATGTGGAGGTGGCTTCGGGTAGGAGGAGGTATGATGCCTTGACGTTCATGGAGTTGATTCAGGCAGCTCAAGAGCTTCAGCGTGTGTACCAGACACAGATGGAGGCTCAGCGCCGCATGACGTCCCCGTTTTCACAAAGTGGTGGTGGCA
>NW_917004.1:0-2050 GCF_000209065.1 Trypanosoma cruzi
GGCGCCAAAAAGGGCATTTTTGCCCTCTCGTGCCACGTCATTGGGCCAACAGAGCACCGCGCAGACCTTCTTGACGCCGACAACGAGCTCGGAGTTATTGTGGGCTCCGTGAAGGAGGGACCTCGTGTGCGAATGGTGGCGCGAATTCGTGTCCCATTGGCCGGCGACGTTCGAGCGGTGATGGACACTATCGTCAAAGACTATGAGAAATACTTTTCCTCCGTGCTGTGTGAAAAGCAGCCAACGCCTGAGCTGGAGGCAATGCCTTCGTATTTGCCCGACACCGTCGTCCTTCAGCTTTACCGCGATGATGGTGAGGCGGAGTCTGCAGATGGATGCAAACTCCCTGACATTTGTCGCCTTGGGAGATGCCGAACGGCCCGCTTTGTGTGGCATTGATGCCACCGCGCAGCTACACCACGAAGGGGCCCAACGAGCACTGGTGTCGGCAGCAGGAATTGTCTCCGGCATTCGCCGCCGTCGTCTGCGCATTCCCTTTGGAAATTCAGAACTCAGTCAGTTGTTGCGCCGAGCGTACAATACGGAAAAAGGCAACCGCAACAATAGCCTCACTGGTTCTACCGAGACGGCTTTATTGGCTCACGCCTTTTTGGATGCCGTGTGGGCGGAGGAATCGTTCCATTGTCTCTCCACGACTCGTCGTGTTGGCAATATTCTTGGCTCGACCGGAATTGGATCCGCTACAAGGGATCTTGCCGTTGACAAGTGGCGTCCTGATCAGGACATCATGGAGTTGCGAGATGAACTCATGATTGCCCGGACCGTGTACGACTACAGGCATTGTGGCTATGAATCCAACAGGCCATTTCAGACATAAAAGAGGAAGGGATGAAGCGCGTCAACGCCATTGAGAGCAACCATGAGGAGGCGCGGGAACGGCAGCCGAGTGTGTTTTGCGAGCGTGCCAAGCATGAGGCGGAGAAGATGACCAAAGAGCTTGAGCGGAGAGATGGGGCCACGTTGGACGAAATTGAGAGGACTCTGGAGGCGAAAAAGCGGGAGAGCAGTGCTCTGCAGGCTGACCGCGAAAGCCGCATTTGGGAGTGCGAGCATACGGTGGAGAAGATCCGAACGAGGAAACAGACCGAGGAGAGTGCCTCGGAGAGGTTGCGGCAGGCGATGCAGCAGCCGGAGCAGGAACTCAGCCTACGGCAGAGCGCCATTGAGACGAGGGAGCAGCAGCTCGAGATGGTTCAACTTGATGGGGCGAGGGGGCGAGAGGCCGTCATGCGGGAGCGGCATTCTATTGAGGCGGTACGAAGGACCGTCCGGGAGGAGCGGCGCCGCCAGCGGAGGCAGTGGATCCATCAGATTACGGAAATAAATGCAAAAGTCCCGGAACCGGTGCGTCCCTTGGCCGAGGAGCGGAAGAAGAAGCGCGAGCAGGCGACAGCCAAGGAGGACGTCGCCGAGAGGGCTCTTGCTGCCGACATCAAAATGATCGAGGAGTATTTGCCGAAGCTCATTTCCGTTGAAGACATTCCTGTGAATCCGGAGGAGACGGACGTCATTCGACGCCAGTTTGACGAGGTCTTCACGCAATAGGAACAGACATACTTGGCCAGCGCTGAAGAGGAACAGGCCCGCAAGGAGAGGCTGGGACGAGGACTCGAGGTGTATATCGACAGCGTATGCTTGATGATTACGTGGCAAAGAAAAATGAAAAACTGCATGACGCCGAGGCAACGGAACACCACCTCAGTTCTCTTGTGGATCGGGTGCTGAATTACTTACGCAACGGGGTCCGCATGACAAAGATACCGAGCAAGGGCAATGCTCGCAGACGCCTATATTTTCTCTCGGAGGACTCCAAACGTATTCATTCCCGTGATCTGGACCATCAGGGATTCCCGTTAAATCGCAAACGGCCTCCAGTCACCATTTGGATACGTGACATCGAAAAAGTTCTCATCGGCCTGTCCACAACCTCATTTGTGAACTACAGCGGCGAAGCACAGCTGGCAAAGACGCGCCAGGAGGCAGTTTCTGACAATGGGACGCACCGCCATGATCCACGCGAACATCACTT
>NW_917005.1:0-2051 GCF_000209065.1 Trypanosoma cruzi
CGCGGGATGACAGTCAGACTGGAGGCGTTACTTTTTCTTTACTGTGATCACGTGCGATGTGTATTGGGGGCTTCTCACGGAAGCGCAAGCCGACATTTTTGTGAAACATATGTATGATGCCACACCATTTATTGACGTGGAATGAGTTGGGGGTTTGCATATAGGCTCCTGTGCATTCTTGCCGTGGTGCTCCTTATGCACAGCCCATGGCGACGACTGGTTGAGAATTGTCAATGGGCTTCTCGTTGAGCCGAGGGGAGAATACTGCCTTCTGTGCTGATTGAGAGCCCGGGCGTCACAGATGATGCATGGGGCAGGCAGAACCTCGTACATGGCGGCAGGAGCAGACGAGGGGCTGATTGTTTGATTGTCGCTGACGGGTCCTGTCTCACTGCTTGGAGGGGGCTGTCGTTGACTGGGGCGACCGGTTCTGTGTGTCCAGACACTGCTTGCGCCGAGTGGCGGGGTGCCGTGTTGGTGTGTGCGGTACTGTCATGCGGGGCAGCAGCGTGACGTTTACGGATTGCGTGCCTGTGGGATGATGAGTGTGGCAGGAGGCGTGTCTGAGGGGAATCCGCGAAGTGAGGAGTGACATGCGTTTGGCGGTGCTGCTGTTCGAAGTGCAAGAGAGTAAAAACAGCTGGATTCTTTCTGACACGTCGGTGGGTGTGCCACGGCCACCGATGAGTTCTCGGGGGGAGGGACAGGAGGGAGTGAGGCGGAGACTGTGCACATCGACTGCGGCGTGTGGTGCCACAGGATGCGATTGCCATTGTGAAGGATGTGCAACGGCCGCAATGCGTGCAGCAGAGCGTCACCTGCATCTTTGTGCCTGCCGAGCTTGCAGGTGCCGTGAGGAGGTGCAGGCGACCTCTCATCATTGGGCTGCTGAGGCTGTTTTTCCTCTCTGCTCAGTGGGAAAAGCAACTCTTCCTGCACGTGATGTTTCGGTCTGCATCGATACTTCCCACGGGTTGTCACGCCGCCGTGCCGTTGCAGTGCAACTCTCGCGCTCCTCACTGCAAACGTGGCTCCCTGTCGCTTGGCTTATTTGCAGGGCCATTGCCCGCGGTCCCCCATTGGGAGGCTGCTCACTTGTTTTTCTTAAATTTTGTGTACTGTTGAGAGGTGCTGGAGAACAATGGCTGCGGGGACGCCGATGTTGTGGCTCGCTTTGAGTGGTGGCGGTGCTCGCTGTCTCACCTCTTTACTTGGCTTGTTTTCTCTTTTCTCCCCTCCACGAAGGAAGTTACGACTAAACGCGAATCGCTACTGTGAAATTGTAAGGCACTGAAAGGACCAACAGCACACACACACCGCCCACACAAATATTTCTATGCTCTCACTTGTTGCTGCAGTGATGGCACCCCGCACACACAACCGTCGCCGCGTGACCGGATCCAGCGGAAGGAGGAGGGAAGGAAGAGAGAGTGAGCCGCAGAGGCCCAACATGTCCCGGCATCACTTCTGCTCTGCGGTGCCGCTCCTCCTCGTTGTGGTGATGATGTGCTGCAACACTTGTGGTCCCGCAGCCGCTGAGGACAGCAATTCAGGGGATGTGCGGCTGCCGCAACGGGTCGGTGTCTTTTTGCCGCAGAAGACGTCGGTGCTGCCGAAAGAGGGGGCGGGGCCGGGTGATGTGAGGGATGCATTTGTCTCACCCTCTATTGTCAGTGCTGGAGGAGTGATTGTTGCTCTTGCTGAGGGCCGGAAGTGGCATAGTGCTCCGCAGCATCCAGCCGCCAAAACCCTTGCGATTGATATTGTTGCGGGGTACCTCAACGCTACGGAGCCGTGGTCGTCCATGGTCGCCTATATCACCTCCAGTAAGTGGAATGCACACACCGTCTTTGACAGAGAAACCCCAAAGGACGGGTTGGGCATGGCGATTCTACCCACGTCACTTTCCAAGGGCAATGAGCTGTTCCTTCTTGTGGGAAGCTCTTACTTTGTTTTTGATCCTACCACGCAGCATTGGATTGAGGGTGGAGGGGACATCCATTTGGTTAAGGGTGAGGTCGCGCCGTCCACGGAAGACGAGCCGAGTGAAC
>NW_917006.1:0-2052 GCF_000209065.1 Trypanosoma cruzi
CGTCACTGTCGCCAGGGGTCACCGTAGCGTTTGTTTGAGCGGTGACCGTTTGCAGTGTTTTTGGTGCTGGTTCACTGGCTTTGGTACTGACGTTGACATTAGCATCTACGGGGTCGTCGTGGGTTTCTCTGGGATTGTGCCTTTCAGGATAGTCACCATTTTCATTCGCCATTCCCTGAAAATCACCATTGCCACTTGTAGAAATGGGTGATGATGCTGTATCTGTCGGATGGCCTGTATTTGCACCCCTTATCAAATCTGATGGGTCTCTGTCTTCATCGTATTGCGCTGCCACATCATTCTTTGAATACGGTTTAGGTACTTCAGTGTCCGTTCCGATTCCTGAGGTTGTCGTCTTTTCATTTGTTTGCGTTGAATTCTATGTGTCACCTGCTGTAGTTGGTGGACTTTGTTCCGTTGGTTGCACTGTCAATAATATTTGTCCTGTGGGTTTGCTCTCGACAGACGACACGCTGGAGGAGTCTTTGGCATGTACGTCACTTTCCCCCGTATAGCCTTCACTTGCACCATTATCACGAGCGAATAATCTTCCGGGCAGCTGGCCGGATCCTGAAATAATCTATGGAAACCAAACAAGTTAGGAAAAAAGGTTCGTTAGTTAATTGCTTCAATGTTTTCTTTTCATTCAATATATACAGAATTCTGTGGAACACTAGCATGGTGCTTTGTCCTCGGTTAGAATCCGAATATAATTACTTACGAAGTAGCAGACTTTGGGGTCCTCCAGCCACAAGACACCGCCGCTCCCCTTCGCAAGTTCCACCCCTTCGCCAAGTCCTGAAGTGTAAACACACGACCGCGCGATATGCCGTCTGCGGGGTTTTCTGCTGACCGTACGTATGCAAAGGATGCCTGTATTCCGCGTGAGTCCAAAAACCCATATATCCGTTGCAACTCCCACGTCAGCGCGTGCGATTTCGAGCTGCCTTTATTCGCCGCTCCTTGCAGCGAAGTGTTGTCCACCCAAAAGTCCATGGTGGGTGGCAAGATGGCGGAAAAGGCCGATAAGGCTAAGCGTGCCGCGCGCGCCTCGGCCTGCATGATAAAAAAAGGTCTCTTCCCCTATTTCCCTCCGGCAATTTTAACGTCGCCGGAGTCTGGAAGGAAAAAGGCTCCTCAACCATGGAGCGATGCATCCGTGATGATGGCGGCCGATGCCTTTTCAGTGGGCTTGATGATTCACCCACAATTATTCTCGATCATGTGTCGCAATCTCTCGCCCAAACCAACCGCTGCCGGCGGAACGTTCGCCGGGGATGTCTCCAGCACAATCCCTTGGTTAACTGCCGATAATCGTCGTCGCACTGCCTTGATAAAAAAGTAGTAGTCGCATAATTGCGTGCCCAAAATGGCAGCCGCGTACAAAAAGCGTGACGCCGTAACCTCCATTTCCGTGATGGTTGAAGAATTGAGCGCCGGCATGGCGCATACAGACCGGACAAACTTGTCACTCAGGGATACCGTCTGGAGTGTGATCAAACTGCACCCACAGAAAGGTGTACTGCGTAGTGCCCGATTCGCGATCCTCCCCCATCGTGGCGTGACAGCCGTCCGGATTACGAAGCACTTGGGCTTCCCACAATGTCGCATCGCTTCTCGACCCTGCAATGCGTATATTACCGATCCAAACGTCGTCGCGCACCAATGGAGGTGCGGCCCAGAGGCGGTGAACCACCGTCGTCACCCCCGCAATTGCCGAAGTAATGGTCTGGAGAATTTCTGGGCTGGCCTTGTATCCCATTGGGAGCCGTGTAAGCTCCACCAGCGTGCCGTCCTCCACGCGGCATCAAAAGAGATGCCGGGTCTCCCGCGGTAAAGAGACTTGAAAAAAGGATGCCTTCACATCCAGGCAGGAAGCGGCCTCAGCCATCACAGGTGGCAAATAATGGGAAATGTGTAAAAGAGGAACATTGGCCTCATAAGGGTCGTCTCTGTTCTTGCCGCGTGGCCACGCGATCCATCTTCGTCGTAAACCGGTGGTTTTCTCCACCACAACCGAAAAAGGTATTATCCATCCGCTTGTTATTGTGG
>NW_917007.1:0-2053 GCF_000209065.1 Trypanosoma cruzi
TCTCGCGATATTCCTCCAAGCAGCTGATAGTTCAGGGTTGTTTGGCGTCCAGTGTGTGAACACGCAAACAGATAGTGACAGAGAGTGTCTCTGACCACCACCATTCATAATTCGAAACAAAAATTTAGACCACAGCGTGTGGTGCAGCAGCCACTCGAAAACGATCCGCCGACTGCAGCACCCATGTGGGCAAGATCTCGCGAAATTCCTCCAAGCAGCGGATAGTTCAGGGTTGTTTGGCGTCCAGTGTGTGAACACGCAAACAGATAGTGACAGAGAGTGTCTCTGACTCCCACCATTCATAATTCGAAACAAAAACATAGACCACAGCGTGTGGTGCAGCGGCCGCTCGAAAACGATCCGCCGACTGCAGCACCCCTGTGGGCAAGGTCTCGCGAAATACCTCCAAGCAGCGGATAGTTCAGGGTTGTTTGGCGTCCAGTGTGTGAACACGCAAACAGACATTGAAAGAGAGTGTCTCTGACCACCACCATTCATAATTCGAAACAAAAATTTAGACCACAGCGTGTGGTGCAGCAGCCACTCGAAAACGATCCGCCGAGTGCAGCACCCTTGTGGGCAAGATCTCGCGATATTCCTCCAAGCAGCGGATAGTTCAGGGTTGTTTGGTGTCCAGTGTGTGCACACGCAAACATACATTGAAAGAGAGTGCCTCTGACTCCCGCCATTCATAATTCGAAACAAAAACATAGACCACAACGTGTGGTGCAGCAGCCGCTCGAAAACGATCCGCCGACTGCAGCACACTTGTGGGCAAGAGCTCGCGAAGTTCCTCCAAGCAGCGGATAGTTCAGGGTTGTTTGGTGTCCAGTGTGTGAACACGCAAACAGACATTGAAAGAGAGTGTCTCAGACTCCCACCATCCATAATTCGAAACAAAAATTTAGACCACAACGTGTGGTGCAGCAGCCGCTCGAAAACGATCCGCCGAGTGCAGCACCCTTGTGGGCAAGAGCTCGCGATATTCCTCCAAGCAGCGGATAGTTCAGGGTTGTTTGGTGTCCAGTGTGTGAACACGCAAACAGACATTGAAAGAGAGTGTCTCTGACCACCGCCATTCATAATTCGAAACAAAAACATAGACCACAACGTGTGGTGCAGCAGCCGCTCGAAAACGATCCGCCGACTGCAGCACACTTGTGGGCAAGAGCTCGCGAAGTTCCTCCAAGCAGCGGATAGTTCAGGGTTGTTTGGTGTCCAGTGTGTGAACACGCAAACAGACATTGAAAGAGAGTGTCTCTGACCACCACCATTCATAATTCGAAACAAAAATTTAGACCACAGCGTGTGGTGCAGCAGCCGCTCGAAAACGATCCGCCGAGTGCAGCACCCCTGTGGGCAAGATCTCGCGATATTCCTCCAAGCAGCGGATAGTTCAGGGTTGTTTGGCGTCCAGTGTGTGAACACGCAAACAGATAGTGACAGAGAGTGTCTCTGACCACCATCCATAATTCGAAACAAAAATTTAGACCACAACGTGTGGTGCAGCAGCCGCTCGAAAACGATCCGCCGACTGCAGCACCACTGTGGGCAAGAGCTCGCGAAGTTCCTCCAAGCAGCGGATAGTTCAGGGTTGTTTGGTGTCCAGTGTGTGAACACGCAAACAGACATTGAAAGAGAGTGTCTCTGACTCCCACCATCCATAATTCGAAACAAAAATTTAGACCACAACGTGTGGTGCAGCAGCCGCTCGAAAACGATCCGCCGACTGCAGCACACTTGTGGGCAAGAGCTCGCGAAGTTCCTCCAAGCAGCGGATAGTTCAGGGTTGTTTGGTGTCCAGTGTGTGAACACGCAAACAGACATTGAAAGAGAGTGTCTCAGACTCCCACCATTCATAATTCGAAACAAAAATTTAGACCACAGCATGTGATGCAGCAGCCGCTCGAAAACGATCCGCCGACTGCAGCACCACTGTGGGCAATATCTCGCGAAGTTCCTCCAAGCAGCGGATAATTCAGGGTTGTTTGGTGTCCGGAGTGTGAACACGCAAACAGACATTGAAAGAGAGTGTCTCTGACCACCACCATTC
>NW_917008.1:0-2053 GCF_000209065.1 Trypanosoma cruzi
ATTTTGACGGCAGGGGCGTTGAGGAATTCAATGAGAACGTCTATATGAAGGACTTTTTAGGTGGCCCCAATGAGTTCATCCAAGACGCAAATAAACACAGCCTACTCTTATGTACTGAGAGAAGAGAGGCGGAAGGCAGAAGAAAGGGAAAGGCGGGAACGACAAGAACTGGGGATTGACGTTTCCACTAGGATTAAATATGCGGTTTTTAAAGGAAGGGTTTGCGTGGACAAAATGAAGTTGAATGATTTTCTTACGATGGAATTGGACGGCAGGGGCGCTTTGGGCGCTAATTGGGATGTCTTGCTGGAGGAGTTTTGTAAAGGACCCCAAGAAGCATATTTGCGATGCGGGAGTATTGAAAGAAATGCAGGCATCCGATCGTTACAAGAGGATGGAGAGGGCTGTGAGGGATGAAATGGATATGGAAGAGGATGCAGACAAGCTTCACAAAAATGGTGTGGATAATCTACTGAGGCGGCTGGCAGCTTCTGCGGAGGTAAAAGCAACTGTTCATGAAGTCACTAAAAGGTTTTTGGATGCGGCCGCCGAGGAAGCGAGGAACCCAAAGAAGTCGAGTGCACCGATAAACCTGGAGGGATGCTACGAGTCTGTGCACAATGCGAGATGGCATCATGTAGTGGAACTTTCTGACGGCGAGGGGACGGGAATGGAGGTGAGGAGGGGAAACCACTGCAGTCATGGACGTACAAGGCAGTTGGCCGAACTCTCGAAAGGGATGACGGTGTGGAGCAATCCGGTGCAGCGCGTCCCAGGCTGATGGCGCTCACCTCGGAAAAGGGATGGCCGTACTCGTGGGAGGAGGATGAATCCACTCGTGACTGCCATGTGAACTGTGAGGTGGAGCGAGTGTGGCAGACCGTCAAGGGCGATCTCACCGAGTGGTTTAACAGTCTTCCTGAGGAGCACTTTACGCGAATTCCGCACGCCTTGATCGGGACGCCCGGGGTTGGGAATTTGATGGCTGCCGGCTCGTACCTCCTCTACCAGCTGCTGCACTACGATGTGGAGCAACTCCCAATGGTTGTGTGCTTTGTTGGTGGAGTTAAGGCGTAAGTGTTTAACAAGACCATCAAGACGGTGACAAGATACGTGGATAGTAAAACATCCAGGAATGTTTTGTATGATTTGTGGCATTTGAAGATGAAGGGGTATGTTATTTACGATGTGACAGAGAAAGGGGCACCGCCGGCAAGTTATTTTTCGCCTTGTAATGAATGGGGCATGATTGTGGTGGCATCGCCAAAGGTAAGCAACTATGATCACTGGGAGACGCAATTAAAAGCCGAGCGAATCACCATGAAGAGCACCGACGAGATGGATGTGAAGGCGATGTGTGCATGGATGAATCGCGATGGGACTGCGGAGAAACAGGCGGAATCCTGGAAGATGGTCAAAGAACGCATGGATAAAGTGGGGCCGATTCCACGCCACATCTTTGATGCGAATAAGTTCGTTGCACACTCTGCTGCCAGTGAGGATGCCTTGGATGGGATCAATTCCCGGGACGGTGAAAAGCACTTTACGCATGGGGGAGTGAGACTGTGGGACTCTGGGGATCCGTCTCAAAAGCTCGTGAGGGTTGTCCGAGGAAGAGGAGAAGTCGGTGCTGAGGGATTTCTGAACGCACCGATATCTGTTTGCCTCGGGCGTTGAATATCGCACTATTTTGGGAAACGTAATGAGTGATGGGGATGTATATATTTTTCTGTTGCTAGTATTGGGGAAGAGGAATACTCTTTTGTCTGAATGTATGCGAAGGTTTGGCTTGCGCGCGTTTATGTTTGGGGGATTTTTTCGGTGCATTATTAGAGGACCTCAAGGAGCTGATGCCACCAACACGCCGTGGACGACAGTGCGCGGTGCTGGAGGCGAACCCTGAAGGGCACCGCGCCGAGTCTTATGTGGAGTGATTGCAATGGAATACCATACAAATACCAAAATAAAGTACGGGGTGCTGTGCATACCGGCGGGTGCAATCTTTCCGCTGGTGGACTGCTTTTTCTTTGTGGAGTTACCGCGGAAGACGCTG
>NW_917010.1:0-2054 GCF_000209065.1 Trypanosoma cruzi
AATCCGCTGCTGGAGGAATTTCGCGAGCTCTGCCCCACAAATGGTGCTGCAGTCGGCGGATCGTTTTCGAGCGGCTGCTGCACCACACGCTGTGGTCTATGTTTTTGTTTCGAATTATGAATGGCGGGAGTCAGAGGCACTCTCTTTCAATGTATGTTTGCGTGTTCACACACTGGACACCAAACAACCCGGAACTATCCGCTGCTTGGAGGAATTTCGCGAGCTCTTGCCCACAATGGTGCTGCAGTCGGCGGATCGTTTTCGAGCGGCTGCTGCACCACACGTTGTGGTCTAAATTTTTGTTTCGAATTATGAATGGCGGGAGTCAGAGGCACTCTCTTTCAATGTATGTTTGCGTGTTCACACACTGGACACCAAACAACCCGGAACTATCCGCTGCTTGGAGGAATTTCGCGAGCTCTTGCCCACAATGGTGCTGCAGTCGGCGGATCGTTTTCGAGCGGCTGCTGCACCACACGTTGTGGTCTATGTTTTTGTTTCGAATTATGAATGGCGGGAGTCAGAGGCACTCTCTTTCAATGTATGTTTGCGTGTTCACACACTGGACACCAAACAACCCGGAACTATCCGCTGCTTGGAGGAATTTCGCGAGCTCCTGCCCACAAGGGTGCTGCACTCGGCGGATCGTTTTCGAGTGGCTGCTGCACCACACGTTGTGGTCTAAATTTTTGTTTCGAATTATGAATGGCGGGAGTCAGAGGCACTCTCTTTCAATGTATGTTTGCGTGTTCACACACTGGACACCAAACAACCCGGAACTATCCGCTGCTTGGAGGAATTTCGCGAGCTCCTGCCCACAAGGGTGCTGCACTCGGCGGATCGTTTTCGAGTGGCTGATGCACCACACGTTGTGGTCTAAATTTTTGTTTCGAATTATGAATGGCGGGAGTCAGAGGCACTCTCTTTCAATGTATGTTGCGTGTCACACACTGGACACCAAACAACCCGGAATTATCCGCTGCTTGGAGGAATTTCGCGAGCTCCTGCCCACAAGGGTGCTGCACTCGGCGGATCGTTTTCGAGCGGCTGCTGCACCACACGTTGTGGTCTATGTTTTTGTTTCGAATTGTGAATGGCGGGAGTCAGAGGCACTCTCTTTCAATGTATGTTTGCGTGTTCACACACTGGACACCAAACAACCCTGAACTATCCGCTGCTTGGAGGAATTTCGCGAGCTCCTGCCCACAATGGTGCTGCACTCGGCGGATCGTTTTCGAGCGGCTGCTGCACCACACGTTGTGGTCTATGTTTTTGTTTCCAATTGTGAATGGCGGGAGTCAGAGGCACTCTCTTTCAATGTATGTTTGCGTGTTCACACACTGGACACCAAACAACCCTGAACTATCCGCTGCTTGGAGGAATTTCGCGAGCTCCTGCCCACAATGGTGCTGCACTCGGCGGATCGTTTTCGAGCGGCTGCTGCACCACACGTTGTGGTCTATGTTTTTGTTTTGAATTATGAATGGCGGGAGTCAGAGGCACTCTCTTTCAATGTATGTTTGCGTGTTCACACACTGGACACCAAACAACCCTGAACTATCCGCTGCTTGGAGGAATTTCGCGAGCTCCTGCCCACAATGGTGCTGCACTCGGCGGATCGTTTTCGAGCGGCTGCTGCACCACACGTTGTGGTCTATGTTTTTGTTTCGAATTATGAATGGCGGGAGTCAGAGACACTCTCTTTCAATGTATGTTTGCGTGTTCACACACTGGACACCAAACAACCCTGAACTATCCGCTGCTTGGAGGAATTTCGCGAGCTCCTGCCCACAATGGTGCTGCACTCGGCGGATCGTTTTCGAGCGGCTGCTGCACCACACGTTGTGGTCTATGTTTTTGTTTCGAATTATGATGGCGGGAGTCAGAGGCACTCTCTTTCAATGTATGTTTGCGTGTTCACACACTGGACACCAAACAACCCTGAACTATCCGCTGCTTGGAGGAATTTCGCGAGCTCCTGCCCACAAGGGTGCTGCACTCGGCGGATCGTTTTCGAGCGGCTGCTGCACCACACGTTGTGGTCTATGTTTTTG
>NW_917012.1:0-2056 GCF_000209065.1 Trypanosoma cruzi
GCCAATGCGTATGCAGGGGTGCTCCAGTAAAGGCAGCCACAATGCCCTCAAGATACTCTGGGTGGCGAACACAAAAAAGCGCCGGCAGGAGACAACATCCCACATAGTTCAAACCTTTTCCACCGGCTGCATCGATGTTGCTAAAAAGAAGCGACACCGTTGCCGTCATATCCCCGTCCAAAAGCGTCGGAGAAACAATTGCCGTGGCACTCATTGCTGCAACAACCTTTGAGAGCGTTGTGGAGCAGTGGCGTTCCTGCACGGAAGAACAAAGAACCTCAAAAAGCACAAAGCTGATGTCCTCACGTATGACACCCGCGTGCCCACCCGATGCCGCTGCTGCCAAACAACTTGACAAAAGACGTGTCGTCGCATCGTCATGTGGCGCATCCTCCGCAGCAAACTGCAGCACGACAGGAAGGCACTTATTTAGCAGAGGTTCCAGACACTGAAGGCACGCCGCTTGCTCCATGGAGGACTTTAAAAAGCGCAACAAAAAATCTGTCAGAGAGTGCCGCAACTCTGCACGACGCAGGCCATTCTGAAGACAGTACGACAAGAGATGCTGTATCACTTCCACTGCCATGTTGCACTGCCCCGGGGCATGAAGAAAAAGCGACCACACAAATCCAGCAAGAAGTGATGACGCATTCGGAACGTTGCAATGACAGCACGCACTGTCTACTGCGGCGAGCACCAACGACGCCGAGGGCAATTGGCAGGTTGGACTGACACGCACAAGTGTCTGCACAGCGTGAGTGCAGCAATAGACAGCGAGTGGGCCGCCTCGTGACAAAACAACAAGCGCACGTTGTAACCACGCCGATGTGTCGCATAAAATGCCGGAAACGAGAGAAGTGACACACGTCGAGAACAATCGGTGCACGGCGTAAACGGTGACCGCAAGAAGAAGCGACTGCTCCCAAGTGAAGTTTTCGCCAGCACCGTCAAACACAGCTTCAAGGATCGACAAAAAAGCACGGCAGACAGACTCCTGCTCCGCCCGAGCAACGCAGAGAGAAAGCAATTCAATCAACTCTGCAGCTGCCCAGGGATCGACAGCCTGCCTAAGTAGTGACGCAAGAGGCGAAAGAAGACGTCCTGCAGCATCCGGCAGACTGTCCGTCAACGACACTTCCTTTTCGTCACACACACGACAGAAGCAACGAAGGGCAGTTGTCCATGCCCGCCAGTGCGCCGAGGAAGGCCCCTGTTGAAGTTCAGTAACCGTGACGCAAAGAGATCCCACCGCGATACCCAACAAGTGCGGGTTCGCCTCCATCAGAAGCTCCAGCACGGCACCAGCGTTTGCGGCCGTGTCACCGCCAGCGCATCCCAACGGCACAAAACAATCCTCCTGCAATGCGTCCAAAAGTGCGGACTCATCGCCGTGCTCCAGTTCAACTGCGCGCGTCATGTAACTAAAAAGTGTCAACAAGAACTTTTCGCTGTCGCATAGAAGCGACGCCTCCGGGTACATCTGCAGCACACCAACCAGGCACTCAAGCGCGCTATTAACGCACAAGTCAACCGAAGAGTTTTCCTCTAAATCAGATAAGTATGCCGCCTCGCAAGTCGAAAGAAGACGAATGCTGCAACGAAACACAAGATGTGCAAACGCTTCGTCGCTGAGTAAATGATGGGCGACATCCAGGAGCAGGCCGCAGTCCTTCAGAAGAATCGTGTGGGAACCCCCGGCCTCAAAAGACGCCAATCCCTCCTCCAGACTGCGGCCGACGACGCACCGAAATTCATCCGAAAAGATAAAAGAACACGTCGGACGCTCCGCCTCCGTTGTTTCACTCGGCCGGGGACGACGACGCAGTAAGCACAGAGCAACACGCAAACACAATGCTCGTGACTCTCTTCCTCCTGCAGGGCCTGTAGCCCATTCCAACAGACGGCGGACCACGACAGACGCTACACGCCCCCACAATTTGGCATTGGCATCACACACCTCCGCCAACCGCAAGATAATTGTCTGTTGCACCAACACACGCCCCGTCTGTTGCCGTGCCGCATCCCCTGACACAATGGCTGAAACGCAATCGTCCAT
>NW_917014.1:0-2058 GCF_000209065.1 Trypanosoma cruzi
AGCAGCGGATAGTTCAGGGTTGTTTGGTATCCAGTGTGTGAACACGCAAACAGATATTGACAGAGAGTGTCTCTGACTCCCACCATTCATAATTGGAAACAAAAATTTGGACCACAACGTGTGATGCAGCGGCCGCTCGAAAACGATCAGCCGAGTGCAGCACCCGTGTGGGCAAGAGCTCGCGAAATTCCTCCAAGCAGCGGATAATTCAGGGTTGTTTGGTGTCCAGTGTGTGAACACGCAAACAGATATTGACAGAGAGTGTCTCTGACTCCCATCATTCATAATTGGAAACAAAAATTTGGACCACAACGTGTGATGCAGCAGCCGCTCGAAAACGATCAGCCGAGTGCAGCACCCGTGTGGGCAAGAGCTCGCGAAATTCCTCCAAGCAGCGGATAATTCAGGGTTGTTTGGTGTCCAGTGTGTGAACACGCAAACAGATATTGACAGAGAGTGTCTCTGACTCCCACCATTCACAATCGGAAACAAAAATTTGGACCACAACGTGTGATGCAGCGACCGCTCGAAAACGATCAGCCGAGTGCAGCACCCGTGTGGGCAAGAGCTCGCGAAATTCCTCCAAGCAGCGGATAATTCGGGGTTGTTTGGTGTCCAGTGTGTGAACACGCAAACAGATATTGACAGAGAGTGTCTCTGACTCCCATCATTCATAATTGGAAACAAAATTTGGACCACAACGTGTGATGCAGCAGCCGCTCGAAAACGATCAGCCGAGTGCAGCACCCTTGTGGGCAAGAGCTCGCGAAATTCCTCCAAGCAGCGGATAGTTCAGGGTTGTTTGGTATCCAGTGTGTGAACACGCAAACAGATATTGACAGAGAGTGTCTCTGACTCCCACCATTCATAATTGGAAACAAAAATTTGGACCACAACGTGTGATGCAGCGACCGCTCGAAAACGATCAGCCGAGTGCAGCACCCGTGTGGGCAAGAGCTCGCGAAATTCCTCCAAGCAGCGGATAATTCAGGGTTGTTTGGTGTCCAGTATATAAACACGCAAACAGATATTGACAGAGAGTACCTCTGACTCCCACCATTCACAATCGGAAACAAAAATTTGGACCACAACGTGTGATGCAGCGGCCGCTCGAAAACGATCAGCCGAGTGCAGCACCCTTGTGGGCAAGAGCTCGCGAAATTCCTCCAAGCAGCGGATAGTTCAGGGTTGTTTGGTGTCCAGTGTGTGAACACGCAAACAGATATTGACAGAGAGTGTCTCTGACTCCCACCATTCACAATCGGAAACAAAAATTTGGACCACAACGTGTGATGCAGCAGCCGCTCGAAAACGATTATCCGAGTGCAGCACCGTTGTGGGCAAGAGCTCGCGAAATTCCTCCAAGCAGCGGATAGTTCCGGGTTGTTTGGCGTCCAGTGTGTGAACACGCAAACAGACATTGAAAGAGAGTGTCTCTGACCACCACCATCCATAATTCGAAACAAAAATTTAGACCACAGCGTGTGGTGCAGCAGCCGCTCGAAAACGATCAGCCGAGTGCAGCACCCGTGTGGGCAAGAGCTCGCGAAATTCCTCCAAGCAGCGGATAGTTCAGGGTTGTTTGGTGTCCAGTGTGTGAACACGCAAACAGACATTGAAAGAGAGTGTCTCTGACCACCATCATCCATAATTCGAAACAAAAATTTAGACCACAGCGTGTGGTGCAGCAGCCGCTCGAAAACGATCCGCCGAGTGCAGCACCCTTGTGGGCAAGAGCTCGCGACATTCCTCCAAGCAGCGGATAATTCAGGGTTGTTTGGCGTCCAGTGTGTGAACACGCAAACAGACATTGAAAGAGAGTGTCTCTGACCACCACCATCCATAATTCGAAACAAAAATTTAGACCACAGCGTGTGGTGCAGCAGCCGCTCGAAAACGATCCGCCGAGTGCAGCACCGTTGTGGGCAAGAGCTCGCGAAATTCCTCCAAGCAGAGGATAGTTCCGGGTTGTTTGGCGTCCAGTGTGTGAACACGCAAACAGACATTGAAAGAGAGTGCCTCTGACCACCACCATCCATAATTCGAAACAAAAATTTA
>NW_917015.1:0-2058 GCF_000209065.1 Trypanosoma cruzi
ATCTCTTGGCCCATGCGCATCAACAAAGGATACCTTTGTCCACCTGGCAGCCAGTCCGGCACCGCTGCGGAGGATTGTTGGGTTTCGCGCACCCACACAGCACAAACGCCTCACATTTCTTTGGTATATTGAGGAAGGAAGTGGTGCAATCTTCTCAAAAGACATGCCTTAGTCGATACATGGAAATGCAGTGACGAGTATTCTGCTGCCGAGAGATGCCGTACTTGACGGAATGCAACGCGTCCGCAGCCACATGGGGATCCTACCGCACCCCACCCGCACCTCTCATTCTGAGAACCGGATTTTCATCTGCGACACTGTGAGCTGCGACGGGGTGGGAGTCTTCTAGCCACAGCACGCCAAGGACGCCCTGAACGGTGTCAGACGATCGGCCGTTGAAGCGGCCTGCATCTCTCTGGGACCGTATGACGCAGGCCGCTGGACGGACGGCTCGTCGTCTCTTACTCAGCATGCATGTGGATCCGCTGCAATGCCACTCGACTCCCCGGACAGCGGAGCTCCCTGTGGGGCCTCATCGCACAGCTGCTGGCAGCCTTGCATGCTCCTGCCAAGCGGAGCGTCCTGCCACTGAGCATTGTCTCAGACAATTCCCAGTTCCCCGCCTGGCAGCAGCATCCCAATCGCCCACACGAGTTCCTGCCGCCACAGACTCCCTCTCGGCAATGAAATCACTCCGCCTTGGCCCGCTGGAGGTGCACGACGACGTCACCGAAGAGATTTGTACCGTGCCGCTTTCACAGGTGGATCGAGGTCGTACAGCTGGCCTCACATTTTCCCCATGGCACCGCGGATTCCCACGCAACGAGACAGCGGACGCGGACACCGTCATGGCACGATCCCTCCCGCAAAACTGCGCCAATGCCTAGCACGTGGACATCCTCACTCCAGTCGGACCAAAGTACTAGAGGGATGCCCAGAGGACACAGGAAGGCGCGCGCACCGCGTGGCAGTCGATTGTCGGTCTGGCGAGAACTGTATTCCTGTTTCCGCTCCGGACATTGTGCCCCGAATGACAGCTGTGCCCACCGGCAGGATACGACCAATACCCACTTTTCGACAGGCTTGCAAGCGCCCTGAAGACCACAAGCAGCCCCTGTGTCGGTCGTGCCACCCATCTCTCACCAACGACACCGACCGTTGCATCGCCTGTAGTGGTCTAAATTTCTGTTTCCAATTATGAATGGTGGGAGTCAAAGACACTCTCTGTCACTATCTGTTTGCGTGTTCGTACACTGGACACCAAACAACCCTGAATTATCGGCTGCTTAAAGGAATTTCGCGAGCTCTTGCCCACACGGGTGCTGCACTCGGCTGATCGTTTTCGAGCGGCTGCTACATGATGCGCTGTGGTAGCGAGTTTTAGGTGTTTGTGAAGTTAGTGGTCGTGGGAAGTTGACCAATTTGATTGGTGTATTTTTTTGATGAAAGGAAAACTTTTTTTGCAATACTTTTTTGACTCTTCTATCTTTTGGGAATACCACGGCTGTGGTGGGCACTACAGAACAGATAGCGGCCCGACAATCTTTTAAATTTCAATTTTTACCATCTTATTTACTTGCTTTTTGAAATGCTACTTGTGGTCGGGAATTGTAGCCGGTGGAGCCCAAATTCTTTCAATTGATAAATAATAAATGTATATCTTGTCCGTATAGAGTAAGCAGGCCACAATTGTAGCTGACGGATGATATATATATATAAAAATACAGTTACCTGGTGTTAAAATTTAAGGGTGTTGTGTACCATCACTCTTATTTGATTTTTGCCTTTTTTATTTGTATCTGGTTTGGTTTCTATTATTAGGTAACTTTAGGATTTTGCTAGCAACTAAGAAATTTATTCTTTAAAGAGAAAGCGTTAATAACTGGTATGCTTCAGGTATTTTAAGATTTTACATCACTGACATTTGCAGTTAGCCGGAGAGATTTAAATTAAAACAAAAATAAAAGTTTTGTATTAGGAGCTTGTAAAAAGAATGATCGCGGGAGAGCTGGCTAACTTAATTGATGTATGTATATCCTGATAAATGAAGGCATTCTT
>NW_917016.1:0-2058 GCF_000209065.1 Trypanosoma cruzi
GGCCACCATCTTGCGCCGAGCGACGGCGGTGCGAGGGCGTACGTGGCGATGGTGCTGCTGCTGACCGCTGTGCTGCTTGCGGTCACTGTGTACAGCGTCGTTGTGTGGTACGCGGAGGACCGCCACTGGCAGGAGCTGCGCGAGCCGCGGCGTGGAGGGCTGGAGACGCTGCTGCGCGATGACGAGGGGAGCGACGAGGACGCGCAGAAGCCGCACGACATGACGTCAGTGTCGTACGCCTCAGGCACCACCGTTGCGTCGTCGTACCGACCACCCGCACAGCTGCAGCCCATGGCCGGTGACACCCGCTCAGACACTCTGAGCTTGTTCGACCGTGCACCCGATGCGAACTGCAGCATTAATTATGCTCCTCTGGACAGGTGGAGATCCTCCGCTTGACGAAAAAATTAGCGCAGTTTCTTTTTTTTGGGATGGAAAGGCTCCGCCCCCAACAGCGCCGTTACGCGGCGAGAAGGCACAAAGCCCCTCGCAGATGCGGCATAACGTGGATGCTTCTGCTAGGCATCTTCTCTTTCCATTATTCATAGATTGATTGGGTGATTGATTTGGTGTTCTTATTTTATTTTACCGATTATCGACGAAAACGGATCATCGAACTATCACGCCAGCCCGGGGCGGATGCGTAACGGGTGTGTGCGTGTGTTTTACGGCCTTCGCTGCAGCACCCAATATGGGGACTGGTGCTCTCTCTATTTCATATCTGTACTCTGTAATGAGTACGTGCTCGACGGTGGTGGTTGTGTGCGGGCCATAGGATGCATTCAGGAAAGCGTTAGGGAAAACAATCGATGAAGCCCTTCTGTGACGCGTCACCTCCTGGAGGTTGTGAGTGTGTGTTGCTGGCTGACATGAGGGAGGGCGTGGGAGCCACGGCTGTGCAGCTGCACAGCCCCCCATCGGACTCCGCACCGACAGCGTCATTGATTGTTGGTTTTTGTTGGTTTGTTTCTATTTTTCTGCGAGTGCTTGCAGTGACTCTCTCTCCTGTTCCACGATGACTGTGTGGGAGGGCATGCCTGTCGCTCTTTATACTTCTGATTTTGTGTAGAGCGAACAACAAGAGAATGAACGAAGAATTATGCGGAATGACGTATTACTTTGCTTGTATATCGATGTATTCTTGTGGGCTATTGTATCATTTCTTTTTTTTTCTAGTAACTTGTGAAGAGAATGATCGCGTGAGAGCTGGGGAAATTAATTAATATATATATATATCCTGATAAACGAATGCACTCCTTTATGATACTTTTCCTATCTTATGAATTCTTGGGGAGAACACGAATTTAGTGGGGCAGGGAACCGATAGGGGCCAGATATTTTTCTATTTTTCCATTCTACCCTTCCCCTTTTTGTTTCCTACCTCGCGTCGGGGTATTGTGGTTGGAGGAGTCCAAAGTCCGCCACTTTGTAGGTAATAAATATTTCAGATCCTAACTGAGGACAAAAGGTCAAGTGAGCGGTCAAAAGAATGTATATATATATATATAATCAGAAAACAACATTGAGGCAATTAACTGCCCTTGCTTTACCTTCCTTTTCCTTCCTGTCGTGTTTGGTTTCTTTGGATAATTTCAGAATCCGTCCAGCGGCCCAGAAGATTGTTTTCTTTTCTCTTTTTTCTTTTTGCGTTGCGCCACACATTTCTCAGTGTTTGTTTTGTTACGGCCACACACGGGTAGTTTGAGTTGCGGGTAGTTTTTTCTACTTGACGTCGTTTTGTGTTAGGCGCTAGCGCGGGCAGGTTCGTCAGGCATCCACTCTCCACAGCATGGTGTCTGAAATTTTGGAGTCATCCCAGATGTAACGCAGGCACCATTGCCGTGGCACGCATGGGAAGTAAGGTGGAACGCGGGATAGCGAAAGATATTGTGCTGCACATGTGCTTGTTGCATTTGTTTTGATGAGGAGGCCTTCAATGTAGAAGAAGAGGGATGAACTTTGCACGATTCCGCGGCTTGGAGGATGATGATTACATGTCGTGTCAGAGTGTCAGTAACACTTCATTTGCGTCTTGCGATTTCTCAGAGAATTTGGCAT
>NW_917017.1:0-2058 GCF_000209065.1 Trypanosoma cruzi
GGCCTTATCTTGGTTTGTTCCAGGGCCGCGGTAGTGGAATTCTGCTTGTGCCTTCTCTGAGCGGTCTGTTGGTGGAGTCACCGTTATTTAAGGGGGGTTGCTCAGGCGCTGACCAGGGTGAATGTGGAGCACTGCACGGAAACGGCGCTCCGCGCTGGTTGAAATTTGACATTGTGTTTTGTTTTTGGCGTGAGGTGTTGTGAGATGCGCGTGCTTCGATGCATCCACTGCAGGCACTCATGAATCCACACATCTGCAGCTCCGTGGGGATGCAACAGCAGCGGCTGCGTTGGACGGACTGTGCACGGCTTCTTCTAGTGCACGTGATGACTGCGACTAACGGCTATGAGCTTGCCGCCAGTGTGACCCCACCTTCACTCGACAAGACAAAATGCCTCACTCGAGCGGCGCGCAGAGACCCACTGCCGCCCCACGCTGCTTCCACTTTTCTCTCTCCTCTTTCGCCTTTTTTTACTGCATGATGACTAGACGTGCAATTCCTGTGGTATCTGAACTTCCACTGAAAGAGACACTGCAACGATGCCTTTCCAAGGGATCCACTGACGATTTCTCTTCTCTCTCTCCCCTCTTCTCCCTCTCTCTGTTGTTTACTGGAGGTGTACGTGCCTGTTTGTTTGTTGCTGCCCTATTTTATTGTTGCTTTGCTTGTTTGCGCTCTTCTGTTTTGGTGCGGACGTTTTTTTCCCTTGGTTCTTTGCCATCAGGAGATAGGGTGCGTGACCAGCTGATGATTGCGGAAAAAGCGATGCCGCATTGGACAGAATTTGTGCAGAAATGTCCCGTGCTGTTTTTTATACTTTTTCTTGTGGCACTAACCCGTCTGGCGGATGGGCAGGTTGCGGACCCGTCGTCGCGCAGTCTGTATACGGATGACGTGGCGGTGGTGGATCTCTCCGGCACGAAGTGGGAGAGTATTCACCCCAGCGCCCCGTTCTGTCCATGGTTGGTGGTTTTCTACAACGACGGCTGCGGTCACTGCAGGGCCATCGCACCGAGTTACCGTGAGTTTGCCGCGGGGCTGGACAGCGCTCCCGAGGACGATGTTTTGCGGATGGTCACGGCCGCCGCAGTGAATTGCGCTGTGCAGTTGTCGACGTGCCGCGAGCAAGAAATAAATTTTGTTCCAAAGTTTTTTTTGTTTGTGCCGTCGAGCTGCGCCGCTGGAGCCAAAGAGTCGTGTGACGCTGGAAAGGTGAGGGGATTCGTTATCCGCAGCAGCATTAGAGCACTGGGTTTGTTCCGGCTTGAGGTACAAGGAATTATCAAGGAAAATATGCATGTTGATGGGTCCATGGTGCAGCGTTGTGTGGGAATGCGCCGCTCATTGCAGGCTGAAAAGAGGGCGCGGAGGGGCGGAGAGTCGTCTTCAACAGACCCATTTGTTGAAACGAGGCAACTCTACGCCACAGATATCGCTGGCGCGTTTTTTCTCACAATGTGGAACGAGGTATCGCTTGTGGGCCTTGACTCCCCGGGGCCTCTGGGGGCAGTGAAATGCTTTCTGAGTATTGTCAAAGCCGCCCTCCCCGGACTTGGTGCTGACGCATTGCTGGAGGCGGTGGCGGAAATTGAGAACGGGACGCGCTTCTCCGTTGAGAGCTGGCAGGAAGCCGTCCTTGCCGCCCGCATCCCATATTATGGAGCTCCAAATGAGGTGCAGTGGCGCACTTGCAAGGGCTCGTCCCCAAGCTATCGCGGCTTTCCGTGTGGGATGTGGCTTCTCTACCATTCAATCACGGTCAACGTCGATGCCGGTGGTGACACCAACCCGTTGGAAGCGATTCAAGAATATGTGCGCTATTTCTTTTCGTGTGAAGAATGCCGCCAGCACTTTTTGGAGTTTAATTTCACTCGGGATGAGGACCCCGTTTTACAGCTTTGGCGAGCCCATAACAGCGTGAACGCGCGACTTGCGCCAGTTAAGGAGGGGGCCGATCCGTTCGTGCCCAAGCGGCAGTTCCCAGACGCGGAAATATGCGGCAATTGCCGGAATTCACTGGGTGCTTTTGACGAGTCTGAGGTGGCAGTGTTTCTCCG
>NW_917018.1:0-2060 GCF_000209065.1 Trypanosoma cruzi
GGCCGCGTGAGAGTGAGGGAGAGAGAGCCATGCACCGCCCGCACACACACTCGTCTTTCACCCACTCTCTGTGTGTGCCCCCTTGCATGGACTCTCGCCCTCACCTCATCCCACGAAGCACACACATAATGTGCCCATTGTATATATATGCATGCACACCCATGCAGGCCCGTTGGTGCTCTCTTTTGCACTACACGCACCGCTGCCGTCCTGCCTGGCTGCATGGGCGGAGCACCGTAACTGTTTCTGTTTTGTTTTTATTGCATTGAGTGGGCGACCTCTCTCTCTCTCTCTCCCTGTGTGTGTGTTTTGCTTTACGGGAGCAATGAGAGTGTGTGCGCTGGTCGTCCCACGCTTCGGCTTTTTTTATTGTTGTTCTGCTTGTGTTGTGGTTGATTGCACCCATTCCGCGGGCTGCGTGTGTGTGTTTGTGTGTGCTATCGGCCTCTCTCTGTTATTGCTTTCTTGGGACTTTTTTGCACTGCTGAGCTGCTCTGCAATTATAGGCGCTGCCAAACACACACACACGTTGTGTTGCACACGCTGTGGAGTGGCTTGAAGGTTGAAAAGGCACGCACGCACAAGATTGTGGCTGCGGAGGCCCTCGCGAGGAGGGAGGACGGGAGACTGCGATGTGCTTTGTCGACGTGTTGCGGGCGTGAATTCGGCGGCATGCAGGCAGGTGGGTATTGGGAATGTTGAGGGTGCCTGGGAGAGTTTGGATTGGTTACCGTCCAGCAGCCTCATGTGCCAAAGTTTCTACCATGCTGTGGATCCGTTGATAGGGTTTATCCGGCTGTGCGACGTGGTGTGCGCCGGCGGCGGAGCAGGTGCTTTGGAGGAGACAACGGTAAAACGACTGGTGGAAGTGCGTGGGTGCTGCGAAGTGAGGTTTTGTTCTTTTGCACCCCGCTGGTTGTTTCGTTTGGGCGTTGCTCTTTGTGAGCTGACGCGTGAATAACGGCTCACCCGCCGTGGCTCCTGCTGTTGGTGACAGTCGCCGTGTTTTTCCGGTGCACTGTTCTTTCATCTCCTGTTCCGTGTGTCTGTGTGCGTGAGTTGTTGTTGTTGGGAGTAAATGCGGCGGGGTGATAACGGTGCCGCTCACTGTGGATGGGTGACGGTGTTCACTGTTGTACTTTTATTGGCATGATTTTTTTATTTTTAGCTTTTTAAATAAGCTAGGGAAAAAAGCGCGAAACGCTACTGTGAAATTCTAAGGCTCTAAACTTCTTAACAACAGCACACACACCGCCCACACACACATATTTACATGCTCTCACGTGTTGCTGCAGTCATGGCACCCCGCAGACACAACCGTTGCGGCGTGACCGGATCCAGCGGAAGGAGCAGGGAAGGAAGAGAGAGTGAGCCGCAGAGGCCCCACATGTCCCGGCGTGTGTTTACTTCCGCTCTGCTGCTTCTCCTTGTCGTGATGATGTGCTGTAGCGGTGGGGCTTCGAACGCCGTGACGAGTAATTTGGGGAATGTGCAATTGCCTCATACGGTCGATCTATTTTTGCCGGAAAAGACGCTGGTTGTACCGAAGAAGGGGACTGACTCAGTTTGGAGGGATTCATTTATTTCACCCTCTCTCGTCAGTGCTGGTGGAGTAATTGCTGCTTTTGCCGAAGGTCAAGTGTATACCGTTAATGCTGGTAATCAACGTAAGAAAACTTCTTCTGATGTTGTTGCGGAGTACATCGACACCACGTGGGATTGGTCCACTCTTGTTGGCAAGGTGAATGAAAGTACATGGAAGGCAAACACCGTGCTTGGTACAACGGATGGAGCGGATAATGGTGTGGGTTTTTTTTACCACCCCACAACCACCACGAAGGGCAATAAGGTGTTTCTTCTTGCGGGAAGCCTTTATGAGTACAAACAAACTGATGGAAATCGGACATCTAGCGGATTCAAACTACGAATTGAACTGGTTGTGGGTGATGTGAGGGAGCCTACGAGCAGCGATCCGACTGAACGGATCAAATGGGACCAAATCAGGTCTCTGTTAAACGAGAGCACTATAGATGCTCACAAAGGTAAATGGACGGGGTTTC
>NW_917020.1:0-2063 GCF_000209065.1 Trypanosoma cruzi
GACATTGAAAGAGAGTGCCTCTGACCACCACCATTCATAATTCGAAACAAAAATTTAGACCACAGCGTGTGGTGCAGCAGCCACTCGAAAACGATTATCCGAGTGCAGCACCCCTGTGGGCAAGAGCTCGCAAAACTCCTCCAAGCAGCTGATAGTTCAGGGTTGTTTGGCGTCCAGTGTGGGAACACGCAAACAGACATTGAAAGAGAGTGCCTCTGACCACCACCATTCATAATTCGAAACAAAAATTTAGACCACAACGTGTGGTGCAGCAGCCGCTCGAAAACGATCCGCCGACTGCAGCACCCCTGTGGGCAAGAGCTCGCGAAATTCCTCCAAGCAGCGGATAGTTCCGGGTTGTTTGGTGTTCAGTGTGGGAACACGCAAACAGACATTGAAAGAGAGTGTCTCTGACCACCACCATTCATAATTCGAAACAAAAATTTAGACCACAACGTGTGGTGCAGCAGCCGCTCGAAAACGATCCGCCGACTGCAGCACCCCTGTGGGCAAGAGCTCGCGAAATTCCTCCAAGCAGCGGATAGTTCAGGGTTGTTTGGTGTTCAGTGTGTGAACACGCAAGCAGACATTGAAAGAGAGTGCCTCTGACCACCACCATTCATAATTCGAAACAAAAATTTAGACCACAACGTGTGGTGCAGCAGCCGCTCGAAAACGATTATCCGAGTGCAGCACCCCTGTGGGCAAGATCTCGCGAAATTCCTCCAAGCAGCGGATAGTTCCGGGTTGTTTGGCGTCCAGTGTGGGAACACGCAAACAGACATTGAAAGAGAGTGCCTCTGACCACCACCATTCATAATTCGAAACAAAAATTTAGACCACAGCGTGCGGTGCAGCAGCCGCTCGAAAACGATTATCCGACTGCAGCACCCTTGTGGGCAAGATCTCGCGACATTCCTCCAAGCAGCTGATAGTTCAGGGTTGTTTGGCGTCCAGTGTGGGAACACGCAAACAGACATTGAAAGAGAGTGCCTCTGACCACCACCATTCATAATTCGAAACAAAAATTTAGACCACAGCGTGTGGTGCAGCAGCCACTCGAAAACGATTATCCGAGTGCAGCACCCCTGTGGGCAAGAGCTCGCAAAACTCCTCCAAGCAGCTGATAGTTCAGGGTTGTTTGGCGTCCAGTGTGGGAACACGCAAACAGACATTGAAAGAGAGTGCCTCTGACCACCACCATTCATAATTCGAAACAAAAATTTAGACCACAACGTGTGGTGCAGCAGCCGCTCGAAAACGATCCGCCGACTGCAGCACCCTTGTGGGCAAGAGCTCGCAAAACTCCTCCAAGCAGCTGATAGTTCAGGGTTGTTTGGCGTCCAGTGTGGGAACACGCAAACAGACATTGAAAGAGAGTGCCTCTGACCACCACCATTCATAATTCGAAACAAAAATTTAGACCACAACGTGTGGTGCAGCAGCCGCTCGAAAACGATTATCCGACTGCAGCACCCTTGTGGGCAAGATCTCGCGACATTCCTCCAAGCAGCGGATAGTTCAGGGTTGTTTGGTGTTCAGTGTGTGAACACGCAAGCAGATAGTGAAAGAGAGTGTCTCTGACCACCACCATTCATAATTCGAAACAAAAATTTAGACCACAACGTGTGGTGCAGCAGCCGCTCGAAAACGATCCGCCGACTGCAGCACCCCTGTGGGCAAGAGCTCGCGAAATTCCTCCAAGCAGCGGATAGTTCCGGGTTGTTTGGTGTTCAGTGTGGGAACACGCAAACAGACATTGAAAGAGAGTGCCTCTGACCACCACCATTCATAATTCGAAACAAAAATTTAGACCACAACGTGTGGTGCAGCAGCCGCTCGAAAACGATCCGCCGACTGCAGCACCCCTGTGGGCAGGAGCTCGCGAAATTCCTCCAAGCAGCGGATAGTTCCGGGTTGTTTGGCGTCCAGTGTGTGAACACGCAAACAGACATTGAAAGAGAGTGCCTCTGACCACCACCATTCATAATTCGAAACAAAAACATAGACCACAACGTGTGGTGCAGCAGCCGCTCGAAAACGATCCGCCGAGTGCAGCACCC
>NW_917022.1:0-2064 GCF_000209065.1 Trypanosoma cruzi
CAACATGTCTCCATCGTAGCGCGTGTGTGTGTGTGCGGGCGTGCGCGTCGCTGGGCCGCAAACCGCGCAGCGAGAGCAGAGGGACAAAGAAAGAAAAAAAGAAAAAGAAAAAAAAAGAAAGATGGGGGTGTAAAGCAAAGCACTTCAGTGTGAGCTGAGTCGGGAATTGCGTCCTCACGCGTTTTCGTCGTCAGACTGACAGGAAACTGTGGAATTTCATCACGCGTCGCAGCCGCATCTCTCACCCGTGCGCGTCCTCTTTGGTTTTGTTTTTTCCCATCGTTTCCCGAACTGGGGAGGGAGCCTCGACGCGCGCACCGTCACCGCAAACTCTCGCGCAACCGGGCAGTGGCGCCACGCGCGGCACCGACAGCGCGCCACCGGCCCAAGGGTCGCTGCGCTTCACGACCGGCGTGTCTCTTTCTCGGGGCGCCGATGCACCCAAGCGCCCAGCGTCACGGAGCGGTGGGTCTCAAGACGCGCCTTTCCTGGCCATGCGAGGGGAGGCGCGGGGGCCAGCCGGCGAGGTTGCGGCGGGCGGGGCGGCTGTCAGACCTGTTGAGTTTGTTTTTGGCCATCACGCAAGCGCGTTCACGGGGCCACGCGCCCTCGCGCACAAGAGTTGGTTGCTTCCATCAGCAGCGGCGTGCGCCCACCACAACCCACCTCCGGGCAATTCGGCCCTCTCTTTCTCTTTCTCTCTCTTGCGCTTTCGGGCGGGCCCGCCACCAACCGTTTGCACAGGCAGGGCGCCAGACAGGGCAGGATGTTACGTGCGCGCCGTTGCGCAAGAAAGAAAAACGACAACAATAGCAGGAAGTGGGAGGGAGGGGAGCGGGCGCTCAGCCGAAAGGTGATTTTTATTGTTCCGTTCTCAATGCGTCGCTCAAACTGTTTGGACCTCGAAACACATGTCTCCATCGTAGCGCGTGTGTGTGTGTGCGGGCGTGCGCGTCGCTGGGCCGCAAAACCGCGCAGCGAGAGCAGAGGGACAAAGAAAGAAAAAAAGAAAAAGAAAAAAAAAGAAAGATGGGGGTGTAAAGCAAAGCACTTCAGTGTGAGCTGAGTCGGGAATTGCGTCCTCACGCGTTTTCGTCGTCAGACTGACAGGAAACTGTGGAATTTCATCACGCGTCGCAGCCGCATCTCTCACCCGTGCGCGTCCTCTTTGGTTTTGTTTTTTCCCATCGTTTCCCGAACTGGGGAGGGAGCCTCGACGCGCGCACCGTCACCGCAAACTCTCGCGCAACCGGGCAGTGGCGCCACGCGCGGCACCGACAGCGCGCCACCGGCCCAAGGGTCGCTGCGCTTCACGACCGGCGTGTCTCTTTCTCGGGGCGCCGATGCACCCAAGCGCCCAGCGTCACGGAGCGGTGGGTCTCAAGACGCGCCTTTCCTGGCCATGCGAGGGGAGGCGCGGGGGCCAGCCGGCGAGGTTGCGGCGGGCGGGGCGGCTGTCAGACCTGTTGAGTTTGTTTTGGGCCATCACGCAAGCGCGTTCACGGGGCCACGCGCCCTCGCGCACAAGAGTTGGTTGCTTCCATCAGCAGCGGCGTGCGCCCACCACAACCCACCTCCGGGCAATTCGGCCCTCTCTTTCTCTTTCTCTCTCTTGCGCTTTCGGGCGGGCCCGCCACCAACCGTTTGCACAGGCAGGGCGCCAGACAGGGCAGGATGTTACGTGCGCGCCGTTGCGCAAGAAAGAAAAACGACAACAATAGCAGGAAGTGGGAGGGAGGGGAGCGGGCGCTCAGCCGAAAGGTGATTTTTATTGTTCCGTTCTCAATGCGTCGCTCAAACTGTTTGGACCTCGAACAACATGTCTCCATCGTAGCGCGTGTGTGTGTGTGCGGGCGTGCGCGTCGCTGGGCCGCAAAACCGCGCAGCGAGAGCAGAGGGACAAAGAAAGAAAAAAAGAAAAAGAAAAAAAGAAAAAGAAAAAAAAAGAAAGATGGGGGTGTAAAGCAAAGCACTTCAGTGTGAGCTGAGTCGGGAATTGCGTCCTCACGCGTTTTCGTCGTCAGACTGACAGGAAACTGTGGAATTTCATCACGCGTCGCAGCC
>NW_917024.1:0-2066 GCF_000209065.1 Trypanosoma cruzi
TTCACACACTGGACGCCAAACAACCCTGAACTATCCGCTGCTTGAGGAATTTCGCGAGATCTTGCCCACAGGGGTGCTGCACTCGGCGGATCGTTTTCGAGCGGCTGCTGCACCGCACGTTGTGGTCTAAATTTCTGTTTCGAATTATGAATGGTGGTGGCCAGAGACACTCTCTTTCAATGTCTGTTTGCGTGTTCACACACTGGACGCCAAACAACCCTGAACTATCCGCTGCTTGGAGGAGTTTCGCGAGATCTTGCCCACAGGGGTGCTGCACTCGCCGGATCGTTTTCGAGCGGCCGCTGCACCACACGCTGTGGTCTAAATTTTTGTTTCGAATTATGAATGGTGGTGGTCAGAGACACTCTCTTTCAATGTCTGTTTGCGTGTTCACACACTGGACGCCAAACAACCCTGAACTATCCGCTGCTTGGAGGAATTTCGCGAGATCTTGCCCACAGGGGTGCTGCACTCGGCGGATCGTTTTCGAGCGGCTGCTGCACCGCACGTTGTGGTCTAAATTTCTGTTTCGAATTATGAATGGTGGTGGTCAGAGACACTCTCTTTCAATGTCTGTTTGCGTGTTCACACACTGGATGCCAAACAACCCTGAACTATCCGCTGCTTGGAGGAGTTTCGCGAGCTCCTGCCCACAGGGGTGCTGCACTCGCCGGATCGTTTTCGAGCGGCCGCTGCACCACACGCTGTGGTCTAAATTTCTGTTTCGAATTATGAATGGTGGTGGTCAGAGACACTCTCTTTCAATGTCTGTTTGCGTGTTCACACACTGGATGCCAAACAACCCTGAACTATCCGCTGCTTGGAGGAATTTCGCGAGCTCCTGCCCACAGGGGTGCTGCACTCGCCGGATCGTTTTCGAGCGGCCGCTGCACCACACGCTGTGGTCTAAATTTCTGTTTCGAATTATGAATGGTGGTGGTCAGAGACACTCTCTTTCAATGTCTGTTTGCGTGTTCACACACTGGATGCCAAACAACCCTGAACTATCCGCTGCTTGGAGGAATTTCGCGAGATCTTGCCCACAGGGGTGCTGCACTCGGCGGATCGTTTTCGAGCGGCCGCTGCACCACACGCTGTGGTCTAAATTTTTGTTTCGAATTATGCATGGTGGTGGTCAGAGACACTCTCTGTCAATGTCTGTTTGCGTGTTCACACACTGGACGCCAAACAACCCGGAACTATCCGCTGCTTGGAGGAATTTCGCGAGATCTTGCCCACAGGGGTGCTGCACTCGGCGGATCGTTTTCGAGTGGCTGCTGCACCACACGCTGTGGTCTAAATTTTTGTTTCGAATTATGAATGGTGGTGGTCAGAGACACTCTCTTTCAATGTCTGTTTGCGTGTTCACACACTGGATGCCAAACAACCCTGAACTATCCGCTGCTTGGAGGAATTTCGCGAGATCTTGCCCACAGGGGTGCTGCACTCGGCGGATCGTTTTCGAGCGGCCGCTGCACCACACGCTGTGGTCTAAATTTTTGTTTCGAATTATGAATGGTGGTGGTCAGAGACACTCTCTGTCAATGTCTGTTTGCGTGTTCACACACTGGACACCAAACAACCCTGAACTATCCGCTGCTTGGAGGAATTTCGCGAGATCTTGCCCACAGGGGTGCTGCACTCGGCGGATCGTTTTCGAGCGGCCGCTGCACCACACGCTGTGGTCTAAATTTTTGTTTCGAATTATGAATGGTGGTGGTCAGAGACACTCTCTGTCAATGTCTGTTTGCGTGTTCACACACTGGACGCCAAACAACCCTGAACTATCCGCTGCTTGGAGGAGTTTCGCGAGCTCTTGCCCACAGGGGTGCTGCACTCGCCGGATCGTTTTCGAGCGGCTGCTGCACCGCACGTTGTGGTCTAAATTTTTGTTTCGAATTATGAATGGTGGTGGTCAGAGACACTCTCTTTCAATGTCTGTTTGCGTGTTTACACACTGGACGCCAAACAACCCTGAACTATCCGCTGCTTGGAGGAATTTCGCGAGATCTTGCCCACAAGGGTGCTGCAGTCGGCGGATCGTTTTCGAGCGGCTGCTGCACCGC
>NW_917025.1:0-2066 GCF_000209065.1 Trypanosoma cruzi
GGGTCACCCCGCCCTCAGCCTGCAGGGGAATGTACGCCCACAAGAATATATGGTCGAGGCACCACCAAACACACATGCCCTTCTGTGCACCAATAAATAAGAGCGAAGGTGCGTTCTGGTGCGTGGGAGTCCACTCACATATTCTCATTTCCACCGCAATAAACGGTGAGGAATCAGGTGTCACAGCAACGAGGGAGGAAATAAAAACATCTATTGCAGCACTTTACCAGCGAAAAGCAGGAACAACACAAATTGAATTATTGGCTGCACCAACACAATAAAAATTCACAAGAGAAGGAAACAGTTGTGCACACTGCAGGAACCCCCAACACACGATGCAGGCATGAAGGTTTACCCTCCGCAAAAACAATAACAACATATGCAGACATCTTCCACCCTCCAAAAAGAAACACGAATAAATGGCTGCTTTATTCCATTCCTTGCGCTTGACTTTGCGTGTGCTGCTGCTGCTGCGGTGGTAGTGGCTGTGCTTCCCGTGGACCAACAATCCACGTGGTGTGCGGGGATCTCTCCTTTTTCATGGTTACTTTGCTGTTGTGTTGCTGTGGGCGCTGCACCTGTTCTCGTGTGTGTGTGTATCCTCCGTGAGGGGAGCAGACACGACGGACCGCTCTCGCCGTATGTGCATGCGGTGGAGCCTTGTGTGCCGCTCCTGTTTGCTTCTCCCTCTTCCATCTGTGTGTTGATGTTGTGGCAGGGCTGCGTGTGTGTGTGCCTGCTGCCGTGGATTGGAGTGTGTGTCGTGCGTGGTGTGCGGCGTACGGTGCATGCCTGGCTGCTGCCCTCTCTTCTTTTGTGTGTTTGCCCTCTGTGTGTGTCTGCCGCACCTCTCGTCTCCCCTGTTGCTCTCCATGTCCCTCACTGTGCTGATCAGCTCCACACCACTGAACGACCACACTCACGATGATGACGTGCCGACTGCTGTGCGCCCTGTTGGTGCTCGCCCTGTGCTGCTGCCCGTCCGTGTGCGTGACAGCAACTGGTGGAGATCAAGTTGCGAACAGCCCCAGTTTATCGCGTGCTCAGCCACCGGGAACAGGTGTTCCGGGTTCAGCAAATACTTCCAAGACTTCAAGTTCAACAGATCTGGAAGTTGCGTTACTGGAACCCCAAAATTCGGACGGTGAAGGACAAGCATCAGGTAAGAGGAGTGATACCGGAAGAGGTACAGGTGGAGTGGCCGATACGCCAGGGAATTCAGGTCCAACAAGTCCGGCGTCTGATACAGAACAGGGAAGGGGTGGATCCGGTAGGTCTGGGAGTTCAGGTAAGGCGGCCGATACGGTACAGAAAAATGGTGACAACCATACGACAGAGCCAAAAAGTGGCAATAATCCATCCACAGACCAAACAAATACGAATGCCGACGATTCGGCCGAGAAGACCACGGCGACCACGACAAGCACCACGACGACCACCACAACAAAGGCACCAAGTACTACGACGACAGAGGCGCCAACCACAACGACCACCCGCGCACCGTCACGTCTTCGCGAAATCGACGGCAGCCTCAGCAGCTCTGCGTGGGTGTGTGCCCCGCTGCTGCTCGCCGTATCCGCGCTGGCGTACACCACTCTGGGCTGAAGAATTGTGTGCGGGCTGTGCGTGCCAGCACTCAACCGCGGGGACTTGTGTGCGTCTGCTGTGGTCCGATGTACTAAACAGGATAAACCAATGATTGTGTTTTGCTTCACTTGCTTCCGCTGCCCTGCTGTGTGCTCCTTGCCGCTCCCCGCATCCGTCACGTTGAACGCACCCCAGACACACTCATATGCATGGCACGCACACAACTGTTTGCGTGGAGTCGCATTTGAGGATGGGTGCGTGCGCGCTGGAGCCATACTGTGCAGCCCTTTGTTTTGTGTGTTCACATTTTTTGCTTCATTGCTGTTTGTTTAGCTGTGTTTTGTTTCTAATTGTTTTGTGTGTTTTCTGTTTGCTTGCTGCGGGGCGTTGTGTGTTTTTGCCCTTTCACTGATTTCAACTGCCTCATGGTGTGTGTGCGCTGCCGCTGCTGGGCTGCTGCCATTTGTGACTGTGCGGTG
>NW_917028.1:0-2070 GCF_000209065.1 Trypanosoma cruzi
TTGTAGGAAAAACGCTTCCCAGGAAGGTTTTCCGATATACAATCCGTGATCAAAGCAACATCATCACACCCTCTGGAAGAAATTGTCACATGCAAAGGAATGGCATCGGTATGGACAAGGTCTCCGATGATCTCCACATATGGGGGAATGGCACCTCTGTATATTTCTGCATTGGGAAATGAAGAGCAAAGTGCCACATTGACGAGAGATGGATTTCGATGACCAAAGGACATCACATTATGCATATGTGTGACATGAAGCTTGTCCCTCTCCGAGGGTGCAAGTTTCAAGGCACCCAAAATCTCTTTCTTCGTTGCCACTCGGTCGTGTCCAAGTGACGGACGAACTCCCAGGCGGAGTAGGTACCCAATGAGCTCATAGTTGCTGCGCGCGTCAATGTGTGGTGATATCGTCATTATACGCATGGACGGCATGGTGGCACACAGTTTCTTAAAACGCTCAAGATTCCACCTGTTTTCACATGCAGGCAGACCTCCTCGATCGTTAATCACCGGCCCCTCCGCGTGAATACCTCCAAGAAGGCAACAATCAGGAATATAAGCACCCACACGCTTCTCAACTTCTTCAATACATTTTTTGACAAGGTGTTTGTGATCATCTGAAAAGACAATGGATGCCAAAGCACAAAGTGTTCCGCACCGTGCAAGCTCCCTGAGAGTATATTCGGGGTTCGTCCAGTAGCCAATAACATCGTCGGCACCTCCTATTCCATGGTTGTGTATGTCAACAAAACCGGGAAGGATAAAGCCCCCCTCCACAACCTCAATCTGGGCGTTATCGTAGCGCTGTTGTAGATCATTCTCCGAAGGCAACGACGCAGAGCCACCCACATTTTCAATAACACCATCTGCGACAACCACAAAACCATCATAGATGACCTCCGAGGGAGTCACGATGTTGCCCTGAATTAAAGAAACAACTCTTGACATCGCAGAGAGCACAAACTTCGTAATATATATGTATAGAATAGAATTTAAAAAATCAAATTTCCAAAAGCATCATATCTGAAAAATAGGTAGAAAATGGCATCCCTTAAATTGGGTCAAGTACACACACACATATATATATGTACCCCGAAAACAAATCCGTAAATATATATATATAGATGTAGACATGTAAGTAACAATCAAAGCCTAAAATAAAGACCCGTGAAAAAAAACAAAGACAAATTAAAGCCATCGTCAAAAATTTCATAACTTCTTTGGATTAACAAAGGATGGCCCCCGTGAATACACTTCAAGCTTTAGAACGGCAGATCCTGAGAGCGCAAAAAACAAAGGGTTCACACAAAAGATCCCAATAAAAGCACATCACCCACTCTCTATATATAATTCACTTAAATCGTCTTCTTCACATAAGCAGGAAATAAAAGGCAAATATGAAATGGAAATCTCATTCAACTCATCATAGAGCTAATACGTTCTCGGTGAAGAATACTGAGCATCCACTAAAGATATATGAGTGGAACGCTATCAAATGTTCAACAATAATATATTATCCTTCAAGCCCCACTCAACTCAACAAAAGGCTAAGCATGCGCATGCACATAGAAACATAACTAAACACCAGCACAAGCTCCACAAGCACAGTGCAATTACGGAAAAAAAATAATAATAATAAAATAAATAAATAATATTCACCTATCCGTTTTTCTCTGCTTGGGTTGCTGAAATAGAGTAAAGCTATGCTGAGGCCCCCACATGGCAGTCTCCTTCATTATGTTGACTTGAAAGGGTTGATGAGAATGTCCTTGTTGCAAACCAATAAGAGCCTGTTGTCCTTGAAGCATCAAAGGCATGTAGTGTGGTTGAGTCATCACAGAAGTCATTTCCTCAGTTATCCCCGAAAAGGCAACTGTGTTCTGTTGAAGAGGCTCTGATCCAACCAATGCTGGTATCCTATGCATGCCAGGCAAGAGTTGTGGGGTCAACACATTCTCGGCTCCATTTTTTTCAGGAAAATGTGAAGGGGCTGTCCCCCGTCGACTCTGCTCCTTCTGATGTTCCTGTTTTCGAAGAGAAGCCCGTTGTCGACGCGCCAACTTTGCCT
>NW_917029.1:0-2070 GCF_000209065.1 Trypanosoma cruzi
GGTTTGTGCGGCTGCGGCTGCGGTGGTGGCCGCGTGAGAGTGAGTGTGAGAGAGCCATGCACCGCCCGCACACACACTCTTCCTTCTCTCTGTGTGTGTGTGTGTCCCCTTGCATGGACTCTCGCCCTCACCTCACCCCACGAGGCACACACAATAATGTGCCCATTGTATATATGCATGCACACCCATGCAGGCCCGTTGGTGCTCTCTTTTGCACGACACGCACCGCTGCCGTCCTGCCTGGCTGCATGGACGGAGCACCGTAACTGTTTCTGTTTTGTTTTTATTGCATTGAGTGGGCGACCTCTCTCTCTCTCCCTCTGTGTGTGTGTTTTGCTTTACGGGAGTAATGAGAGTGTGTGTGCGCTGGTCGTCCCACGCTTCGGCTTTTTGTTTTGTTTTCCTTTTTGATTTTGTGGTTGAGTGCACCCATTCCGCGGCTGCTGTGTGTGTGTGTGTGTGTGTGATGATATGAGTAATTTGCGTGTGTGCTATCTGCCTCTCTCTGCCGTTGCTTTCTTCAGACTCTCTTGTGGCGCACAGCTGCTCCGCAAGTATAGGCGCTGCCAAACACACAAGCACATGCACACACACATGCCGTGTTTAAAACGCTGAGAATGCACGCACGCACAGGATTGTGGCTGCGGAGGCCCTCGCGAGGGGGGAAAAGCCTGCATTTTGTTTTTTTTTGACATGTTGCTCGGTGTGTGCTGACGCGTGACGAATAACAACACGCCCCAATAAGCGGAAAAGAAGTAAAACAAAATGGCGCTGAGCGGCACACCGGTAAGCCAAAAATACGCAATCACCAATAAAAAAAGCGGCGATCACCCAGCAGGCACATCAAGCCTCCTAAAAACCAACCTGGAACAGACAAAAAAAAAGAGACAATCATAGAAAACAAAGATCCCCGCCCCCAAACAGGAAAAACATTAAAGAAAACGCGATTCTTTTTTTTGTCCTTACTGCCGGGGTTGGCCGCTGCAAGAAATAAAAAATGGTAGGGCGGTGGCCCCGGACGTTGGATACAACACGACGTGTCGAATTATCCAAGTTTGCAGCGGCTGCCCCGGACGTTAGATACAGGACGACGTGTCGAATTATCCAAGTTGCAGCGGCTGCCCCGGACGTTGGATACAACACGACGAATCGTAGTAACCACGCTGCGGCTGCGGCCCCGTACGAGAGATATATGACGACTTATCGTAGTAACCACGCTGCGGCTGCGGCCCCGTACGAGAGATATATGACGAACTTATCGTAGTAACCACGCTGCGGCGGCGCACCCTAAACATGTCGTTTTCGTTTTCCAGGGGACAACGCAAATGTGCTCGATTGTTCGAAGATCGAAATTAATACTTTACGTGAAAAGGGGTCGCGCGACCGCATTTTTATAGCTCAGTGGCAAACACGCTCACAATGTCATCCGGGGACGCGGGTTCGATTCCCGCAGAAGCCTAAGTTTTTTCCATTTTTTTTTGAATTCTTGTTTCATATTGCTTTTTAAACTTCTGGTTTGCAGGACGGTGTGCGAGTTCTGCAATCGCACTGATTCCATCTGTTTCGTGGTTTGTGCGGCTGCGGCTGCGGTGGTGGCCGCGTGAGAGTGAGTGTGAGAGAGCCATGCACCGCCCGCACACACACTCTTCCTTCTCTCTGTGTGTGTGTGTGTCCCCTTGCATGGACTCTCGCCCTCACCTCACCCCACGAGGCACACACAATAATGTGCCCATTGTATATATGCATGCACACCCATGCAGGCCCGTTGGTGCTCTCTTTTGCACGACACGCACCGCTGCCGTCCTGCCTGGCTGCATGGACGGAGCACCGTAACTGTTTCTGTTTTGTTTTTATTGCATTGAGTGGGCGACCTCTCTCTCTCTCCCTCTGTGTGTGTGTTTTGCTTTACGGGAGTAATGAGAGTGTGTGTGCGCTGGTCGTCCCACGCTTCGGCTTTTTGTTTTGTTTTCCTTTTTGATTTTGTGGTTGAGTGCACCCATTCCGCGGCTGCATGTGTGTGTGTGTGATGATATGAGTAATTTGCGTGTGTGCTATCTGCCTCTCTCTGCC
>NW_917030.1:0-2070 GCF_000209065.1 Trypanosoma cruzi
TTGTTTGGCGTCCAGTGTGTGAACACACAAACAGACATGGAAAGAGAGTGTCTCTGACCACCACCATTCATAATTCGAAACAAAAATTTAGACCACAACGTGTGGTGCAGCAGCCGCTCGAAAATGATCCGCCGACTGCAGCACCCTTGTGGGCAAGATCTCGCGAAACTCCTCCAAGCAGCGGATAGTTCAGGGTTGTTTGGCGTCCAGTGTGTGAACACGCAAACAGACATTGAAAGAGAGTGCCTCTGACCACCACCATTCATAATTCGAAACAAAAATTTAGACCACAACGTGTGGTGCAGCAGCCGCTCGAAAACGATCCGCCGACTGCAGCACCCATGTGGGCAAGATCTCGCGACATTCCTCCAAGCAGCGGATGGTTCAGGGTTGTTTGGCGTCCAGTGTGTGAACACGCAAACAGACATTGAAAGAGAGTGCCTCTGACCACCACCATTCATAATTCGAAACAAAAATTTAGACCACAACGTGTGGTGCAGCAGCCGCTCGAAAATGATCCGCCGACTGCAGCACCCTTGTGGGCAAGATCTCGCGAAACTCCTCCAAGCAGCGGATAGTTCAGGGTTGTTTGGCGTCCAGTGTGTGAACACGCAAACAGACATTGAAAGAGAGTGTCTCTGACCACCACCATTCATAATTCGAAACAAAAATTTAGACCACAACGTGTGGTGCAGCAGCCGCTCGAAAACGATCCGCCGACTGCAGCACCCATGTGGGCAAGATCTCGCGACATTCCTCCAAGCAGCGGATGGTTCAGGGTTGTTTGGCGTCCAGTGTGTGAACACGCAAACAGACATTGAAAGAGAGTGTCTCTGACCACCACCATTCATAATTCGAAACAAAAATTTAGACCACAACGTGCGGTGCAGCGGCCGCTCGAAAACGATCCGGCGAGTGCAGCACCCATGTGGGCAAGATCTCGCGAAATTCCTCCAAGCAGCGGATAGTTCAGGGTTGTTTGGCGTCCAGTGTGTGAACACGCAAACAGACATTGAAAGAGAGTGTCTCTGACCACCACCATTCATAATTCGAAACAGAAATTTAGACCACAGCGTGTGGTGCAGCGGCCGCTCGAAAACGATCCGCCGACTGCAGCACCCCTGTGGGCAAGAGCTCGCGAAATTCCTCCAAGCAGCGGATAGTTCCGGGGTTTTTGGCGTCCAGTGTGTGAACACGCAAACAGACATTGAAAGAAAGTGTCTCTGACCACCACCATTCATAATTCGAAACAAAAATTTAGACCACAACGTGCGGTGCAGCGGCCGCTCGAAAACGATCCGGCGAGTGCAGCACCCCTGTGGGCAAGAGCTCGCGAAATTCCTCCAAGCAGCGGATAGTTCCGGGTTGTTTGGCGTCCAGTGTGTGAACACGCAAACAGACATTGAAAGAAAGTGTCTCTGACCACCACCATTCATAATTCGAAACAAAAATTTAGACCACAGCGTGTGGTGCAGCAGCCGCTCGAAAACGATCCGCCGACTGCAGCACCCCTGTGGGCAAGATCTCGCGACACTCCTCCAAGCAGCGGATAGTTCAGGGTTGTTTGGCGTCCAGTGTGTGAACACGCAAACAGACATTGAAAGAGAGTGTCTCTGACCACCACCATTCATAATTCGAAACAAAAATTTAGACCACAACGTGCGGTGCAGCAGCCGCTCGAAAACGATCCGCCGACTGCAGCACCCCTGTGGGCAAGATCTCGCGACATTCCTCCAAGCAGCGGATGGTTCAGGGTTGTTTGGCGTCCAGTGTGTGAACACGCAAACAGACATTGAAAGAGAGTGTCTCTGACCACCACCATTCATAATTCGAAACAAAAATTTAGACCACAACGTGCGGTGCAGCAGCCGCTCGAAAACGATCCGCCGACTGCAGCACCCCTGTGGGCAAGATCTCGCGAAATTCCTCCAAGCAGCGGATAGTTCAGGGTTGTTTGGCGTCCAGTGTGTGAACACGCAAACAGACATTGAAAGAGAGTGTCTCTGACCACCACCATTCATAATTCGAAACAAAAATTTAGACCACAACGTGCGGTGCAGCAGCCGCTCG
>NW_917031.1:0-2071 GCF_000209065.1 Trypanosoma cruzi
GATTCCGGGTCGCGTCATTGGTATAAAAGTAAAGACTCGACGGGCTGTCCGGCCATACGCATGGCGCTTCAGACGCGGGAGCAACGTATTAAGAAGGAACGCGCCACATCCAATATTTGTACTTCACAAGCGCTCCTAGCAAATGTTGCGGCATTTTATGCCATTTATCACGGCTCTGAGGGCTTGAAGGAAATTGCGAGCGAAATGCACAGTAAAGCCAAAATACTTTCTGTTGGTTTAGAGTCTGTAGGGCATACAGTGGTCAATGGTACATTTTTTGATACCGTCACCGTAAATTTAAAAGGTATAACGCCTGAAGACCACGTGACATGCTGCGTGGAAAAAGGCATTATTATTTTTGTTGATTATAGTCATGGCACCGTCTCTATATCGGTGGATGAGGCCACTACCGAGGGCCATGTAGTGTCTCTCTTGGAGGCAGCAGGGCTAAAACTTCCTGTGATAGGTGTCCTTTCAAAACTCGCAGAACAAAAGAGAGCAATGCCTTTGCAAATGTTACGAAAATCTGTCTTTCTTGGGCATTCAATCTTTCAAAAGTACAAAAGTGAGAGTGAGCTTATGCGGTACATTCACCGTCTTCATGGAAAAGATTATGGTCTCATGCATGGTTGTGTGCCCTTGGGTTCTTGTACCGTGAAACTTAATCCAGCTGCCGCCATGTTGTCCTTGTCGTGGTCAGAATTTACCAACCTTCACCCTCTTGCACCGAAGGAGCAAACGCGAGGATATAGTGCGTTGAGTTTGGATCTGGAGCAGAAAATAAGGGATATTACCGCTTTAGATGCCGTATCGCTTCAGCCAAATAGTGGTGCTCCGGGTGAATATGCTGGTCTTCGTGTGGTCTGCTCGTATCATAATTCAAAAAAGGAGAGCCATCGCAATGTTTGCTTGATTCCAGAAAGTGCTCATGGCACAAATTTTGCTTCGGCTCTCTTGGCAGGGACGGTGATTGTAAAGACAAAGTGTTTGGCGAATGGAAGGATTGACATGAAGGATTTGGAAAATTCTTGCCAAAAGCATACAAAAGAATCTCTCGTGCATTATGATAACGTATCCGAGTACTTATGATTTGTTTGACAGGGAAATCTTGGCCATTACTTTGATGGTGCACTACCATGGAGGGCAATGTTATATTGATGGTGCAAACCTGAATGCCAGGGTGGGTTGCACAGCACCTGGATGTATTGGGGGCGATGTGTGCCAGCTTAATCTCCACAAAACGTTTTCATTTCCTCATGGTGGTGGTGGTCCAGGCATGGGTCCTATTGCTGTTCGTCAGCACCTGGCTTCATTCTTGCCAGATTCTGTTTTTATTCAAAATGTTGGTGGTTCCCAGCCTTTTGGTCAAGTCTCTCAAGCAGCATACGGATCGGCGTCTATTCTTCCAGTTTCTTATTTATTAATGTGGATGCTTGGTTCACGGGGTCTCAAGACATGCACGGAGTATGCGATTTTAAATGCCAACTATTTAAAGAAGCGTCCTGACGGCCACTGCCCAGTTCTCTTTTTAGGGGAAAACGATTTCTGCGCTCACGAGTTTATCATAGATTTAGGACCATTTAAAAAAACAGCACAAATTGAAGCAGAAGATGTGGCGAAACGACTTATGGATTATGGCCTTCACTCACCTACCCTGGCATTTCCTGTTGCGGGAACACTCATGACTGAACCCACAGAGTCAGAGTCAAAGCGGGAGTTGGATTGTTTGGCCGATGCACTGATTTCCATTCGTACCGAAATTGCATCCATAGAGGAGGGTGAAGAGAGCACAACGAACAACTTTCTTAAGAATGCCCCGCACACGGCAAAGTGTGTCACATCAGATGATTGGGACAGACCATACACCCGGAAAACTGCTGCATTCCCTTCGAGCCATTCATCCACCGAAAAGTTTTGGCCTTCAGTTGCCCGCATCGATGGAAGCTATGGGGACAGAAACTTGATGTGCAGTTGTGCATTTACTAATTTTTGTGAGTAAAACTGTTGCAATGGGAGGCAGTAATTTTTTTAATTTATTTATTACCAAATTTTATATTTTTATTTGTTTCTG
>NW_917032.1:0-2072 GCF_000209065.1 Trypanosoma cruzi
TCGCTGCTGGAGGATTTTGCGAGCTCTGCCACAAAGGGTGCTGCACTCGGCTGATCGTTTTCGAGCGGCCGCTGCATCACACGTGGTGGTCCAAATTTTTGTTTCCAATTGTGAATGGTGGGAGTCAGAGACACTCTCTGTCAATATCTGTTTGCGTGTTCATGCACTGGACACCAAACAACCCTGAACTATCCGCTGCTTGGAGGAATTTCGCGAGCTCTTGCCCACACGGGTGCTGCACTCGGCTGATCGTTTTCGAGCGGTCGCTGCATCACACGTTGTGGTCCAAATTTTTGTTTCCGACTGCGAATGGTGGGAGTCAGAGGCACTCTCTGTCAATATCTGTTTGCGTGTTCACACACTGGACACCAAACAACCCTGAACTATCCGCTGCTTGGAGGAATTTCGCGAGCTCTTGCCCACACGGGTGCTGCACTCGGCTGATCGTTTTCGAGCGGTTGCTGCATCACACGTTGTGGTCCAAATTTTTGTTTCCGACTGTGAATGGTGGGAGTCAGAGACACACTCTGTCAATATCTGTTTGCGTGTTCACACACTGGACACCAAACAACCCTGAACTATCCGCTGCTTGGAGGAATTTCGCGAGCTGTTGCCCACGAGGGTGCTGCACTCGGCTGATCGTTTTCGAGCGGCTGCTGCATCACACGTTGTGGTCCAAATTTTTGTTTCCGATTGTGAATGGTGGGAGTCAGAGGCACTCTCTGTCACTATCTGTTTGCGTGTTCATGCACTGGACACCAAACAACCCTGAATTATCCGCTGCTTGGAGGAATTTCGCGAGCTCTTGCCCACGAGGGTGCTGCACTCGGCTGATCGTTTTCGAGCGGCTGCTGCATCACACGTTGTGGCCCAAATTTTTGTTTCCAATTATGAATGGTGGGAGTCAGAGACACTCTCTGTCACTATCTGTTTGCGTGTTCATGCACTGGACACCAAACAACCCTGAACTATCCGCTGCTTGGAGGAATTTCGCGAGCTCTTGCCCACGAGGGTGCTGCACTCGGCTGATCGTTTTCGAGCGGCTGCTGCATCACACGTTGTGGTCCAAATTTTTGTTTCCAATTATGAATGGTGGGAGTCAGAGACACACTCTGTCACTATCTGTTTGCGTGTTCATGCACTGGACACCAAACAACCCTGAACTATCCGCTGCTTGGAGGAATTTCGCGAGCTCTTGCCCACACGGGTGCTGCAGTCGGCTGATCGTTTTCGAGCGGCTGCTGCATCACACGTTGTGGCCCAAATTTTTGTTTCCAATTATGAATGGTGAGAGTCAGAGGCACTCTCTGTCACTATCTGTTTGCGTATTCATGCACTGGACACCAAACAACCCTGAATTATCCGCTGCTGGGAGAATTTCGCGAGCTCTTGCCCACACGGGTGCTGCGCTCGGCTGATCGTTTCGAGCGGTCGCTGCATCACACGTTGTGGTCCAAATTTTTGTTTCCAATTGTGAATGGTGGGAGTCAGAGACACTCTCTGTCAATATCTGTTTGCGTGTTCATGCACTGGACACCAAACAACCCTGAACTATCCGCTGCTTGGAGGAATTTCGCGAGCTCTTGCCCACACGGGTGCTGCACTCGGCTGATCGTTTTCGAGCGGTCGCTGCATCACACGTTGTGGTCCAAATTTTTGTTTCCGACTGCGAATGGTGGGAGTCAGAGGCACTCTCTGTCAATATCTGTTTGCGTGTTCACACACTGGACACCAAACAACCCTGAACTATCCGCTGCTTGGAGGAATTTTGCGAGCTCTTGCCCACAAGGGTGCTGCACTCGGCTGATCGTTTTCGAGCGGCCGCTGCATCACACGTTGTGGTCCAAATTTTTGTTTCCAATTGTGAATGGTGGGAGTCAGAGACACTCTCTGTCAATATCTGTTTGCGTGTTCATGCACTGGACACCAAACAACCCTGAACTATCCGCTGCTTGGAGGAATTTCGCGAGCTCTTGCCCACACGGGTGCTGCACTCGGCTGATCGTTTTCGAGCGGCCGCTGCATAACACGTTGTGGTCCAAATTTTTGTTTCCGACTGCGAATGGTGGGAG
>NW_917033.1:0-2073 GCF_000209065.1 Trypanosoma cruzi
ATTCGCGGAACGAGACCAATGCCAAGAAGCTTCGTGGTTCGCGATGCCCCCATGGTCATGACTGGAATTGTGCAACCAAATAATACCAGAGGCCGCTTTCCTTCGCGATCATGATCTGACTCCGTGTGCGTGGAGAGCGTGAGGCAAGCAGCTTCGCACCTCGACGGGCTAATGGCCAGGCCATTTTCCTGACTCCAAGCATGCAGCTTTTTAGGAACCATTTTGGCAGTGGGAATGGCGTCTTCCCAAGACCGACCCTTAATGACGATGAAGAGGCCATCCGCATACATGTCTGCTGTGACGCCTGAGAAGCCGTTCAGCAGCGTGATGAGTGGGTGTACGTAAAGGAAGAACAGACATGTTCCCAGCACAACCCCCTGAGGAACTCCTCGCAGCATGGGACGCCGATCACTGTGTCTGTTCCCCACTCGCGTCATCGCGTAGCGGCCACGCAAAAGGTTTCGAGGCCACCTCCGGCAATGCACCCCCGGAATATTGGCGAGCAGGCGACTGAGTACTCGAAGACCAATGGAGTCAAGGGCCTTGCTGAAGTCAACCAGCACCAGCAGAGTCCGATGGGGTCTGTGGTGGAGTTGAGTGCCAACACACCGCTCTCCTTGGAAAGGTTCACTTGGAATTAATCGCCTCGGTGAAGCTCAGCCCCGTGTATCAATTGGGCCAGCTGCATCGTCGCGGTACGAATACTGGTGGGGATGAGGCGTCCATACCCTAAGGAATCTCCTCGATGCCTTTTCTCGGCAACCTTACTTATGAGGGACGTAAGGCTGATGGGTCTACATGCCTCAATTAATGCCGGCGGCTTACAGGGTTTCAGGAGTCGAACGATGGTGGCTCGTCGCCGTTCGAACGGAATCGTGCCGGTCGTCCAGCTGTGGCTAATGCGGCGGAGAATGAATCGGAGGCCATTCGTCAAAAAATGTAGTGGTGCCTCGCTGTAGCCTTCATCCGGTCCGGGGTCTTGCCATACGGTGTGCTACGCAGCACGGCAATCAGTTCCTTTTGATTGAAAGGGGCATCCAGAGAGGTGGAGAGAGAGAGAGAGTCCGTCGTAGATGAGGCAGCCGACTCGTTGTTGTTCTGCGGCCTCAGAGGGAAGAATAAATACACAAAGACTCGTTCTCTCTGTCTTGGCCTCTGGTGAACCCAACCGAACCATGAGGGGGGTGAGAGGGGAGAAATCCACGATTGAGAGCATCCGCTGCTCTCCTTGCTGTCCTGAAATTATTGTGGCCATCGCCAATCAACGCTGATGTGGGAGATGGAAGTGATGCCTTTTCACGTCCGGAAATGCATTTCCCGGCAAGTGGTTCGCCTGGATTCAGCCTGCTGATGCTTCCGCCATCCATTACTTCCTCTTTTGCATCTTCCGGGAACTTTGGGGCGTCCGTCAGAGGCGGGTCAACGACGGGTATTAAGTAAGCGCTGATATTGGGGAGGACGGTGCACGCGTCGGCGTATCTGGTGCACCCAATCCCCCCGCTCCAGTGCTCTCCTCTTGGCGCGACTGTCTCACCCTCCCGGCACACGTGCCACGTATCGTCAAGAAAGAACTGCACGCTCAGTGTGTCGTCATTGCATTGAGTGTTTACACACAGATCGCCAACGTGTTTGTCGTCGAATTGAAGGTGCTTCCCCTTTACGCACCGTGAGTTCGGGCCAATGAAACTTCCAGGCATTACGGAAGACATGCCGTTCTTACAGCCAGTATTGGCATACGCCTCAACAATCGGACACCTGTCCATGAAGTCAAAAGCGCCGCCCAGGTTGGTATTGACAAAGTGCCGATGCTCCACTGGGAGGAGCTCATCGTACATCTTCACATTACGGGACCCCAGAGACAGACGGTCGTGCGTGTAGAGCATATGGTCTTCGTCCGGAAATTGATTGCAGAACAAGTCAGGGTGGTCTGTGGTGCCTTCGATCAAACACTTCTTTTCCAGCGGCTCGCAACCAGAATTGTTGCCCCACCACAACGTCTCCGCTATGCTGTATTTAGGCCAATACACGCCCATATCCTCAAACGCTGCAAGCGTGAGTGCCGAAGTAGTACCC
>NW_917035.1:0-2074 GCF_000209065.1 Trypanosoma cruzi
AATGTTTTCAACCAACTCCGGCTGATAATCGGTGAGAACGCTTCCTTGGACCCTCTTCTTGTAGCATGAGTATTGATGAAGCATCACTGGCGTTAATCCAACGCCAGCGCCAAGTTCCAATATTCGCAAAGCACCTTCATGTGGCAAAATAACAGGTGTGGGACTGGAGCATTCCGCCAAGAGAAGTTGCACCAGTACAAACGCCGCTGGCCAAAGCGCAAGGCCCACATTTGCGAATTGCTCGGCGGCTAAACGAACGGAAAGAAATGTTTCCCGTGCTCCAGGAGCGTAAAATGTCTTGTAGCACATGCTGGCCTGAGAATCGCTATCGGCACTCGGAGAGTAAAATATATATGCCTCAATGAGCTGTGAATCGATGATCTCATCGTTTAGCGCCTCCTTCACATGTGGTGTGGCCCATTTTAGCTCCAGCTGAGTGATAAAATGTTTCAGGAATGCACGGACATTCGACTTGCGTGGCGGGTATTTTTGCACAAGCGGATGCCGCACCAACAACACAACACATAACTGCTGCGCCTGGGGACAGTACCACGGCATGCCAAACAACTTACAGTCATCCTTGAATGCCTCAAATGTCTCCTGCGGTGGTGCAGACTGCAGAAATAACAGCAGCGATATGGGCGGTCGTGGCCCGAGAGAGGCGTGCTGCATCCAACTCCACTCTTCTCTGCACCGCAGCTGACCCTTCTCCCCGTTGAACGCGTGCTTCTCCCTTTGTGTAGTTGATAATCATGCGCAGAGGTGTTTCAGAGAAAAACGTGCAGTGGATAGAAAAACAATGGACTCCCCCCAAACTCCGTCCGTTGGACATAAGGAAACAAAAGAAAAAAAAAAGGATTAGGGTGGGGAAGGAGGAAAGGCAAATGCAAAAAGGAAAACAACCCTTCATTTTTGTTCTTTTTTTTCTTTTCGGCACATCAAAGCCAAACCAAAAAAAAAAAAAAAATTTAATTTAAAAAAAAAATAAAAATGACACACGGGCGGACAAACTCATTGCAGGCATAAGGAAGGAGAAAGAGAAGGGGAAAAAATAAACTCCCCCATCCCCCCCTTTTTTCTTTTATTTTCAGCCCAACTCCTCCAACTCAGGCTCTGTGAAACGGCGGATGGGCATCTCCACATACACGTAGTTTCGTTCCAGCCCTAAGCTGAGAGCCAAGGCGCCTTCCATCACTTTCAACGACCACTCCGGAGTGTTGTTGATGCCCCAACCGCTCTCCTGGCCCGTCATGACAGCGGCCAAACCACCGCTTTGAAGAACTGTGCGATTGACCGTCAGTAGCTCCGCAACTCGCTCCAGAAATGGCACAGTGTGGTGTAGCAGCACCGACGGCACCACAATAGCCCGCGTCACAAACACGGGTGGTAGATCCCGCAGGGTAAACGATGTTTGAAAGAATGCGTTGTACTCATACATTAGTCGACGGCCCATGGTATTATTGAGCGAAAGCGACGTGCTGTGCAACTTTCCGTAAAAGACGCAACAGCGGCGCGAGCCAAACGAATGCCGAAGAATACGCTGACGTATACGACACAACAGTGGCTGGTCAATTTGCACATCATGTTCCAAAAAGGCAACCCATTCTCGGTTTTTCTCCGTTGCAGATGTGGAAGACGACGCTGCGGCCACACCGGTGAGAGTGCCGCTGTCAAGAGAATGGCGGAGCACTCTCCCCCTGTAGACAGTCATAATAGCGCTGTAGGGTTGCAGGAAACTCCTACTGGCAACAAATCCAGGCATTTCCCATTCACGCAACAGTCGGCCGTCCACCATATTTGGCGGGTAAGACTTCATCAGAGGTTCCTTCGTGGCAAGAAAGTAAATACGGTTCCCATTGTACCTGCCTTCAGTCCCTGCGTTGCGGTACGTCCTATGGTCGTTCATCAATTCCCTCGTTGTTTTCTCAAAAGGTGACAAATAGTTTGGAGAGGACGGTAGCAATGAAGACCAATTAACCCCCTCATATAACTTCTTACGCAGTTTTCCGTCATAAACAACAAACACATTCAACTCCACATAATCTCTCCAGCTGGGGCCTCCACCAAGCCGCAA
>NW_917037.1:0-2079 GCF_000209065.1 Trypanosoma cruzi
GGGCACGCCACGTCGCTCCACCACAGCGTGCTGCTCACCGACGCCGTCGGGGTCCTCGTGGGCGGCAGCGCCACCGTCTCCGTCACCTGCAGGGTCTCCGTCGGCCCGTAATGCGTCGGACTGTAGTGCGTCGTGCTCAGGCTCGGTGTTGGTGTCGGCGTCGGGCTGCGCGTCTCCGTCAGCGTCGCCGTGTGGCTCAGCAGCGGCGGCCTAAAGAGTGTGCGGTTGCACCCGTCCACGTGCGGCAGGTACACCGGCAGGCAATCGCGCCCGTACCCGCCCTCAGCACAGCGGCAGCGACACGACGCAGACATCGCCCTCGTCGCAGCAGCAAAGCAGAACACGTCGGCGTCGCACACGCCACACGCCACGGGGCGGAATTCCCCGATGATGCCGGCCGACCTGTAGTCCATCGGCTGCAGCGCCTGCCCGTTGAGCGTCAGGCACCCCACAACGAACCTTCGGCCGGCACCCCCGAGCGCAACGGTGCCGTCCATCACGACGGGCCCATTGCCGGCGTTCCAGTGGAGCGTCAGCGTGCTCTGCGCAAGATCCGCACGGCGCGGGTACGACGGCACAGACAGAAGCCTGCCGCTAATGCTGTTGCCGCGCACCGACAGCCACGACCCGGACGCAAACGACGCCGACCCCCGCAGCACCAACAGTGCGCCATCCGTCAGCGCACCGACGTTGTCGTTCACTACAACGGCGGACGCGTTGGCCACCACACCGCTGCCAAACACCAATCCATGCGCGGCGTACACCTGGCTCCCCGACACGCGCAGCACAGCGCCCCCCGACGCAACCACGCGCGCGCTCGCGTACAACGCATATTCGCCACCGAACACAGCCGAGTCCAGCGCGACACCGCCACCGACGAGCTCCAGCACAGCGCCGTCCACCGCCACCGTCCGCCCACCAGTCATCACGGTCACGAGGGCAACGCCGGACACAACCAGCACAGACCGCACAAGCCGCAGGCCCGACAGCACAAGCACCGGTGCGTACGGCGAGGACTGCGAGCCAGGAAGATACACAAGCGGTGTCGGCCTCGCGGCAACCAGCAGAGAGTCCGTCACCGTCAGCACGGACCCCGCAGGAAACGTGCCGGTCATCACAAGCGCACCGTTCAGCGCCTCCACATCGCACACGGACAGCTCCACCGGCGCGCTCTCGTCGCTCCCCGCCGCCACCGCACCGCGCAACACCCCACCGCCCATCACGTACAGCACGGCACCGTTCAGCAGCGACACGTTCAGCACAACAATCCGCACGCCGTCTCGCGCCATCCACGGCACGTAGAGCACCGGACTCACGCCGTCCAGCACAACGTGGCGCAGCGTCACCTCGCTCGCACCGGCAGGCACAACGAACACCGACCGCACCGTCACGCCCTCGCGGAGGAACACACTCGACGCGGTGACCGCAGCGGGCGGCAGCGCGGGAGCTCCCACAGGCACGCACGCCTCGCCGTACCCGCCGCTGCCGCACACGCACACGCACACACCGTCCGTCATGCTCGCAGACGCCGTCCCGGGCGCGTAGCAGTACGTGTCCCTGTCGCAGGCGTCGCACCCAACAACGTCGATGCTCCCAGCGTCGCCAAAACCAGCCGCTGCGTACTCCTCCGCCGTCGACAGAACACGGCCACCAGCGTCGTTGCACGCCACCCTCAAATGCGCCCCATCCACAAGCGACAGGCTCGCCGACAGCATCCGTGGCAGCAGCGCTCGGTTGCGCACAAAGCTCAGCGTGCTCCCAGCAGCGGTCACGGTGCCAGCGGCGTAGAGCATCTCCCTCGAAACACCGTCGTGCACGTTGCCCTTCGCCAGCAGCATCGACCCGTCATCCAGGCTCACCGTCGAATAGAACGCCACCGCGTAGTCCTCCGTCGACACAAAGTCGCTCCGCACAAGCGCCACAGCGGAGCCCGACACGCTCACAGCCCCGCGCACAGACACCGCGTGTCTGCATAGCAGGAAGTCGCTGTCAACAAACGCCACCACGGAGCCGCCGCTGGCCGCAACACCGCCCTCCACCGACACGCACAGCCCCAGCGCCGTCTGCACCGACAGCCCG
>NW_917038.1:0-2080 GCF_000209065.1 Trypanosoma cruzi
TTTTGTTTCCGATTGTGAATGGTGGGAGTCAGAGGCACTCTCTGTCAATATCTGTTTGCGTGTTCACACACTGGACACCAAACAACCCTGAACTATCCGCTGCTTGGAGGATTTTCGCGAGCTCTTGCCCACAAGGGTGCTGCACTCGGCTGATCGTTTTCGAGCGGCCGCTGCATCACACGTTGTGGTCCAAATTTTTGTTTCCGATTGTGAATGGTGGGAGTCAGAGGCACTCTCTGTCAATATCTGTTTGCGTGTTCACACACTGGACACCAAACAACCCTCAACTATCCGCTGCTTGGAGGATTTTCGCGAGCTCTTGCCCACAAGGGTGCTGCACTCGGCTGATCGTTTTCGAGCGGCCGCTGCATCACACGTTGTGGTCCAAATTTTTGTTTCCGATTGTGAATGGTGGGAGTCAGAGGCACTCTCTGTCAATATCTGTTTGCGTGTTCACACACTGGACACCAAACAACCCTGAATTATCCGCTGCTTGGAGGATTTTCGCGAGCTCTTGCCCACAAGGGTGCTGCACTCGGCTGATCGTTTTCGAGCGGCCGCTGCATCACACGTTGTGGTCCAAATTTTTGTTTCCGATTGTGAATGGTGGGAGTCAGAGACACTCTCTGTCAATATCTGTTTGCGTGTTCACACACTGGACACCAAACAACCCTGAACTATCCGCTGCTTGGAGGATTTTCGCGAGCTCTTGCCCACAAGGGTGCTGCACTCGGCTGATCGTTTTCGAGCGGCTGCTGCATCACACGTTGTGGTCCAAATTTTTGTTTCCGATTGTGAATGGTGGGAGTCAGAGGCACTCTCTGTCAATATCTGTTTGCGTGTTCATGCACTGGACACCAAACAACCCTCAACTATCCGCTGCTTGGAGGATTTTCGCGAGCTCTTGCCCACACGGGTGCTGCACTCGGCTGATCGTTTTCGAGCGGCCGCTGCATCACACGTTGTGGTCCAAATTTTTGTTTCCGATTGTGAATGGTGGGAGTCAGAGGCACTCTCTGTCAATATCTGTTTGCGTGTTCACACACTGGACACCAAACAACCCTGAACTATCCGCTGCTTGGAGGATTTTCGCGAGCTCTTGCCCACAAGGGTGCTGCACTCGGCTGATCGTTTTCGAGCGGCCGCTGCATCACACGTTGTGGTCCAAATTTTTGTTTCCGATTGTGAATGGTGGGAGTCAGAGGCACTCTCTGTCAATATCTGTTTGCGTGTTCACACACTGGACACCAAACAACCCTGAACTATCCGCTGCTTGGAGGATTTTCGCGAGCTCTTGCCCACAAGGGTGCTGCACTCGGCTGATCGTTTTCGAGCGGCCGCTGCATCACACGTTGTGGTCCAAATTTTTGTTTCCGATTGTGAATGGTGGGAGTCAGAGGCACTCTCTGTCAATATCTGTTTGCGTGTTCACACACTGGACACCAAACAACCCTGAATTATCCGCTGCTTGGAGGATTTTCGCGAGCTCTTGCCCACAAGGGTGCTGCACTCGGCTGATCGTTTTCGAGCGGCCGCTGCATCACACGTTGTGGTCCAAATTTTTGTTTCCGATTGTGAATGGTGGGAGTCAGAGACACTCTCTGTCAATATCTGTTTGCGTGTTCACAAGTTGGACACCAAACAACCCTGAACTATCCGCTGCTTGGAGGAATTTCGCGAGCTCTTGCCCACACGGGTGCTGCACTCGGCTGATCGTTTTCGAGCGGCTGCTGCATCACACGTTGTGGTCTAAATTTTTGTTTCCAATTGTGAATGGTGGGAGTCAGAGGCACTCTCTGTCAATACCTGTTTGCGTGTTCGTACACTGGACACCAAACAACCCTGAATTATCCGCTGCTTGGAGGAATTTCGCGAGCTCTTGCCCACAAGGGTGCTGCACTCGGCTGATCGTTTTCGAGCGGCCGTTGCATCACACGTTGTGGTCCAAATTTTTGTTTCCGATTGTGAATGGTGGGAGTCAGAGGCACTCTCTGTCAATACCTGTTTGCGTGTTCACACACTGGACACCAAACAACCCTGAATTATCCGCTGCTTGGAGGAATTTCGCGAGCTCTTGCCC
>NW_917039.1:0-2082 GCF_000209065.1 Trypanosoma cruzi
CGGAAACAAAAATTTGCGCATTACAACGTGTGATGCAGCAGCCACTCGAAAACGATCAGCCGAGTGCAGCACCCTTGTGGGCAAGAGCTCGCGAAATTCCTCCAAGCAGCGGATAATTCAGGGTTGTTTGGTGTCCAGTGTGTGAACACGCAAACAGATATTGACAGAGAGTGTCTCTGACGCCCGCCATTCATAATTGGAAACAAAAATTTAGACCACAACGTGTGATGCAGCAGCCGCTCGAAAACGATCAGCCGAGTGCAGCACCCGTGGGGGCAAGAGCTCGCGAAATTCCTCCAAGCAGCGGATAATTCAGGGTTGTTTGGTGTCCAGTGTGTGAACACGCAAACAGATAGTGACAGAGTGTGTCTCTGACTCCCACCATTCATAATTGGAAACAAAAATTTGGACCACAACGTGTGATGCAGCCACCGCTCGAAAACGATCAGCCGAGTGCAGCACCCTTGTGGGCAAGAGCTCGCGAAATTCCTCCAAGCAGCGGATAATTCAGGGTTGTTTGGTGTCCAGTGTGTGAACACGCAAACAGATATTGACAGAGAGTGCCTCTGACTCCCACCATTCATAATTGGAAACAAAAATTTGGACCACAACGTGTGATGCAGCCACCGCTCGAAAACGATCAGCCGAGTGCAGCACCCTTGTGGGCAAGAGCTCGCGAAATTCCTCCAAGCAGCGGATAATTCAGGGTTGTTTGGTGTCCAGTGTGTGAACACGCAAACAGATATTGACAGAGAGTGTCTCTGACGCCCGCCATTCATAATTGGAAACAAAAATTTAGACCACAACGTGTGATGCAGCAGCCGCTCGAAAACGATCAGCCGAGTGCAGCACCCGTGTGGGCAAGAGCTCGCGAAATCCTCCAAGCAGCGGATAGTTCAGGGTTGTTTGGTGTCCAGTGTGTGAACACGCAAACAGATATTGACAGAGAGCGTCTCTGACCCCCACCATTCACAATCGGAAACAAAAATTTGGACCACAACGTGTGATGCAGCGGCCGCTCGAAAACGATCAGCCGAGTGCAGCACCCGTGTGGGCAAGAGCTCGCGAAATTCCTCCAAGCAGCGGATAGTTCAGGGTTGTTTGGTGTCCAGTGTGTGAACACGCAAACAGATATTGACAGAGAGTGCCTCTGACTCCCACCATTCATAATTGGAAACAAAAATTTGGACCACAACGTGTGATGCAGCGGCCGCTCGAAAACGATCAGCCGAGTGCAGCACCCTTGTGGGCAAGAGCTCGCGAAATTCCTCCAAGCAGCGGATAATTCAGGGTTGTTTGGTGTCCAGTGTGTGAACACGCAAACAGATATTGACAGAGAGTGCCTCTGACTCCCACCATTCACAATCGGAAACAAAAATTTGGACCACAACGTGTGATGCAGCAGCCGCTCGAAAACGATCAGCGGAGTGCAGCACCCTTGTGGGCAAGAGCTCGCGAAATTCCTCCAAGCAGCGGATAGTTCAGGGTTGTTTGGTGTCCAGTGTGTGAACACGCAAACAGATATTGACAGAGAGTGTCTCTGACTCCCACCATTCATAATTGGAAACAAAAATTTGGACCACAACGTGTGATGCAGCAGCCGCTCGAAAACGATCAGCCGAGTGCAGCACCCGTGTGGGCAAGAGCTCGCGAAATTCCTCCAAGCAGCGGATAGTTCAGGGTTGTTTGGTGTCCAGTGTGTGAACACGCAAACAGATATTGACAGAGAGTGCCTCTGACTCCCACCATTCATAATCGGAAACAAAAATTTGGACCACAACGTGTGATGCAGCAGCCGCTCGAAAACGATCAGCCGAGTGCAGCACCCTTGTGGGCAAGAGCTCGCGAAATTCCTCCAAGCAGCGGATAATTCAGGGTTGTTTGGTGTCCAGTGTGTGAACACGCAAACAGATATTGACAGAGAGTGTCTCTGACTCCCACCATTCATAATCGGAAACAAAAATTTGGACCACAACGTGTGATGCAGCGGCCGCTCGAAAACGATCAGCCGAGTGCAGCACCCGTGTGGGCAAGAGCTCGCGAAATTCCTCCAAGCAGCGGATAGTTCAGGGTTGTTTGGTG
>NW_917040.1:0-2082 GCF_000209065.1 Trypanosoma cruzi
TGCTTCCCACAATGGCAGAGCCCAGTCCGATGTACGACTTCAAAATGGCCACGACAGGGCCCCTGCTGATCGGGAAATGGCTCATGATCGTCATCATGTATGCTAAGTCAAACAACGTGCATCCGAGTGTCAGCATGCCGTTGAAAACACTTAGACGCACCACAGAGCCCTCAATTGTGCCGCGAAATGACAGCGCAAACATCAGCGCCCCGAGCGGAAACAGCACCATGCTCAATATGAAGATCGGTTTGGGGCCAAAGTGATCAAAAATAAAGCCATACGGTAAAAGAAAGTAACCAACCACCAAACCCACCGTGCTGATGGTCGAGATATCGCGCCCAGTAAGATCGTAAAGCGACTGCATCTCCGGCGCAATGAGGTTGAAGGCGTAGCTTAGAGATGAGCAGATACAGCCATAGGATCCAAGCAGCAAAAACGCGAAGCGACGGGGCTCATAGATTGCCTTCTGTGGCCCCGTAGCGAGAACTTCAACAAGATGTTCGCCGGTCATGGTTCACGCCGAGCCAATTGGATGAGAGTTCTTCCAATTGATATAATGGCAGCGGACAGGGTGGCCCCTATTATGTCTGTGTCCAAGATATGTAGTTATATATACGCGTGTGTGCTTTCTTCCCTTAAAATCCACCGTTTTTTTCACGTCAAAACTCAAACCCAAACAAAAATAAATGAACAAAAAGACCCCTCAAGAACGACACACAAGTATAAACATATACGCGCAAAGGACCGGCTACGGTGTGCCGCACAGTTGATGAGGCCTCGCCCCCTCCCCCGTCAGCTCTTGTAAAATGTAAATAAAAACACGCTTAAAAAAAAAAAAGAGGGGCAATGGCGCTGGACAGAGTGAGAAACGCCATCAAGCACCCACACAAAAGAGAAAAAACAAATTCTAAATTTCTCTATCGCGCCACCCTCACGCCCTCTCCAAAAAAACAAGAAAAAATGCTAAACGCATGTGTTGTTTCACTCCTCACGACCTTTCCAGCTGGTTGCATGCGTCCTTTTGGCTCTCCGTCCGTGAGTGCTGCGTACACGTCTGTCCACACTAAACACACAACCGTAATGTTGTTATAGATCTAATATGCCAGCACATATATGCATACATACGTACATACATATATATCAACACATACATGTCCTCATTTTTCATCGGCAGCAATTTGATATTTAATAAACCCAACACAACGAAACAGACAAGTAGCACACATCATACACACATGCATTTTGTGGGTATTCATGGAGGAACAAAACACGCAACCCCAAATACAAAAGCATAATAGAGCACGCTTGCAAAAGTGCAGTAAATGACCAAGTAAAGATATCCTGGCAGGATGTTCGCCTGGGCCGCTGGCCGGATCCTGAAGCTTTCAACAACAGAAATCAAGCAAGACGAGAATGAGAAGGTTTGAATGGAATGGGAGTGGGTTCGCCAAATCCTCAATGAGAGTTTACACCAAGCAAATGTATGTTTATATATACGTATTTCGGTAGCCACCATCGTGACGCGGTCACTCCATTCGGACAGGATGTATACCTATATATATATAACTCACGAAATGGAAAGCTTTTGGAGTCCTCCAGCCAAAAGACCCCGCCGCTCCCCTTCGCAAGTTACACCCCTTCGTCAAGTCCTCAGGTGCAAAAACACGACCGCGTGACATGCCGTCTGCGCGGTTTTCCGCAGACCGCACGCAAGTAAAGGATGCCTGTACTCCGCGAGAGTCAAAAAAACTCATATGTCCGTCGCAGCTCCCACGTCATGGCGTGCGATTTTGAGCTCCTTTTATTCGCCGCTCCTTGCAGCGAAGTGTTGTCCACCCAAACGCCAATGGCGCGTGGCGACATGGCGGAAAAAACCAATGGGGCTAAGAGCAGCGCGCGCGCCTCGGCCTGCATGATGAGAAAAGGGCTCTTCTTCCACTCCCCTCCGGCAATTTTAACATCGCCGGAGTCTGGAAATAAAACGGCACTCCATCCATGGAGCGACGCATCCGTGATGATGGCGGCAGATGCCTTTTCAGTGGGCTTGATGACTCACACACAATTATTCTCGATCATGTGTCG
>NW_917042.1:0-2084 GCF_000209065.1 Trypanosoma cruzi
CGATGGCCTCTTCTGGCGATGATTGTCGCTGTGTTCTTGGCACGCACCCGCACGCGCACGCTTCCTCGCCTTTCTGTGGAAGTGAGTTGTTGTGGGGGCGTGGCCCGCTGCTGCTGACGGTGCGCAGTGTTTTTCTTTACAACTTGTCTTGTCTGCTCCCCGTGTCTCTTCCCATTTCTTCCACAAACACACACAGACACGCTAGGAAAGAAAGCAAACAAGCGCCAAACGCTACTGTGAGATTCGAAGGCTCTGAAAGGACCAACAGCACACACACCGCCCACAAACACACATTTGTATGCTCTCACGTGTTGCCGCAGTGAAGGCACCCCGCACACACAACCGTCGCTGCGTGACCGGATCCAGCGGAAGGAGGAGGGAAGGAAGAGAGAGTGAACTGCAGAGGCCCAACATGTCCCGGCGTGCGTTTACTTCCGCGGTGCTGCTCCTCCTTTTCGTTATGATGTGCGCCGCCGCGGGGTCTGTGCAGGCCCAAAACTATGGAACGGGAGTGGACGATTCCTATGAAAGACACGGTTTGGAGCAGTTGCCAAGGGAGTATCGAGCCGCAAACCCACCGGTCCCTGGCCATATTTTCCGCAATCCCCATCTTGTGAATGTGAACGGGATGCTGCTGGCCATTGCTGGAGCTCAGTTCAATAGAACTGTGGGGAGCGGGAGTGCGTCCATGCAGTTGATGGCACGGATCAGCGTTGATAATGGGAGGACGTGGCAGTTGTACGCGGGGCCAGAAGGTCGTGACGCTTTTGCTCCACACCCTTACCGGATGTCGTTTCCCTCGTCTTTCAGACTCTTCGGACCGCTTTTTGCATTTGTGGAGGGCTACGACTTACGGAACGGGGCCATAATTCGGTTTCCCGATGAGCGGAGAAGTGGTGTGGAGTCTCTTATCCATTTTCTGGAGACGGGGCCTGGACAAAGCGGAGGCTTGTCGATGAATTCCGTCTCTATGAGCATTCGCCCTCATTATCCCTATAAATCCGACGAATTGATTGGCTTCCTCAACGATGCCAGCACTCCCATCACGAAAATGACGGATGGCACGCTCGTGTTTCCCGTGCAGTTTCTGACATTTGGAGGGGACACTGCGTCCACAGTCATGTACTTGAATCCCGGTCAACAGCACTGGACCCTTGCGAAAAGCGCGACACATGCGGGTTGCACCAACCCCAGTATCCTTGAATGGGAGGCTGGGAAAATCATCATGATCACCTCATGTAAGTACGGCCGCAGAAGGGTGTACGAGTCGACTGACAAGGGGAACACGTGGACGGAGGCTCTGGGGACACTCTCGCGCGTGTGGAGCAACTCATTGGGAGTTTCTGGGCTCCACATTCAGGGTGGATTCATCACTGCAACGATTGGCGGAAAGAAGGTGATCCTCCTCACCCAGCTGGAATATTCCAGGGACAACCAAATGGGCGGGATTCACCTGTGGCTAACGGACACGAACCGCATTTACCACGTTGGCCTGTTACCCACTGGGTATGGCGCGACCTCCAGCTCTCTGTTGTACGCGAATGATAGGCTGTATTGTTTGTACAAGACAGATTTTGGAAGCGACTCCGTCCCCTACCCCTTGGATCTGACGCTTGAGCTGCAGAGGATAAGGCATGCGCTGTCTACCTGGGCCGTGAAGGACAATGCCCTGAGACAATGCAGCTCAATTGCCTCAGGCGCCGCGCTGTCAAGATGGGGCTGTTCTGTTCCTATCCCCACGACTGGGCTTGTGGGCCATTTGGCCGATACGCTCCGTGGGGACAAGTGGGAGGACGAGTACCTTGGGGTGAATGCCGTTGTGAGGGGTGCGACGAAAAAGGCTCCCAATGGGTTGACGTTCGAAGGGCAAGGCGCGGGGGCCGAGTGGCCTGTGTGCAAGCAGTGGCCGAAAATGCCGTTCCACTTTGCCAACTATGGGTTTACTCTTGCGGCAACGGTGTCGATTCACGAGGTGCCGAAGGGCATCACTCCCCTGATGGGCCTGAAGAAAATGGGGAAGAACACACTCCTGGGACTGTCGTACGATAATAATATGGAAGTGGAGCGTGGAGCATGAGTTGTCC
>NW_917043.1:0-2084 GCF_000209065.1 Trypanosoma cruzi
GGTCTAAATTTTTGTTTCGAATTATGAATGGTGGGAGTCAGAGACACTCTGTCACTATCTGTTTGCGTGTTCACACACTGGACGCCAAACAACCCTGAACTATCCGCTGCTTGGAGGAATTTCGCGGGATCTTGCCCACATGGGTGCTGCAGTCGGCGGATCGTTTTCGAGCGGCTGCTGCACCACACGCTGTGGTCTAAATTTTTGTTTCGAATTATGAATGGTGGTGGTCAGAGGCACTCTCTGTCACTATCTGTTTGCGTGTTCACACACTGGACGCCAAACAACCCTGAACTATCCGCTGCTTGGAGGAATTTCGCGGGATCTTGCCCACATGGGTGCTGCAGTCGGCGGATCGTTTTCGAGTGGCCGCTGCACCACACGCTGTGGTCTAAATTTTTGTTTCGAATTATGAATGGTGGGAGTCAGAGACACTCTCTTTCAATGTCTGTTTGCGTGTTCACACACTGGACGCCAAACAACCCTGAACTATCCGCTGCTTGGAGGAATGTCGCGAGATCTTGCCCACAAGGGTGCTGCAGTCGGCGGATCGTTTTCGAGTGGCTGCTGCACCACACGCTGTGGTCTAAATTTTTGTTTCGAATTATGAATGGTGGGAGTCAGAGGCACTCTCTTTCAATGTCTGTTTGCGTGTTCACACACTGGACACCAAACAACCCTGAACTATCCGCTGCTTGGAGGAATGTCGCGAGATCTTGCCCACAAGGGTGCTGCAGTCGGCGGATCGTTTTCGAGTGGCTGCTGCACCACACGCTGTGGTCTAAATTTTTGTTTCGAATTATGAATGGTGGGAGTCAGAGACACTCTCTTTCAATGTCTGTTTGCGTGTTCACACACTGGACACCAAACAACCCTGAACTATCCGCTGCTTGGAGGTATTTCGCGGGATCTTGCCCACATGGGTGCTGCAGTCGGCGGATCGTTTTCGAGCGGCTGCTGCACCACACGCTGTGGTCTATGTTTTTGTTTCGAATTATGAATGGTGGGAGTCAGAGACACTCTCTGTCACTATCTGTTTGCGTGTTCACACACTGGACGCCAAACAAACCTGAACTATCCGCTGCTTGGAGGAATTTCGCGAGACCTTGCCCACAAGGGTGCTGCAGTCGGCGGATCGTTTTCGAGCGGCTGCTGCACCACACGCTGTGGTCTAAATTTTTGTTTCGAATTATGAATGGTGGTGGTCAGAGGCACTCTCTGTCACTATCTGTTTGCGTGTTCACACACTGGACGCCAAACAACCCTGAACTATCCGCTGCTTGGAGGAATTTCGCGGGATCTTGCCCACAAGGGTGCTGCAGTCGGCGGATCGTTTTCGAGCGGCTGCTGCACCACACGCTGTGGTCTAAATTTTTGTTTCGAATTATGAATGGTGGGAGTCAGAGACACTCTCTTTCAATGTCTGTATGCGTGTTCACACACTGGACGCCAAACAACCCTGAACTATCCGCTGCTTGGAGGAATGTCGCGAGATCTTGCCCACAGGGGTGCTGCACTCGCCGGATCGTTTTCGAGCGGCTGCTGCACCACACGCTGTGGTCTAAATTTTTGTTTCGAATTATGAATGGTGGTGGTCAGAGGCACTCTCTTTCAATGTCTGTTTGCGTGTTCACACACTGGACGCCAAACAACCTTGAACTATCCGCTGCTTGGAGGAATGTCGCGAGATCTTGCCCACAAGGGTGCTGCAGTCGGATAATCGTTTTCGAGTGGCTGCTGCACCACACGCTGTGGTCTAAATTTTTGTTTCGAATTATGAATGGTGGTGGTCAGAGGCACTCTCTTTCAATGTCTGTTTGCGTGTTCACACACTGGACGCCAAACAACCCTGAACTATCCGCTGCTTGGAGGAATGTCGCGAGATCTTGCCCACAAGGGTGCTGCAGTCGGATAATCGTTTTCGAGCGGCTGCTGCACCACACGCTGTGGTCTATGTTTTTGTTTCGAATTATGAATGGTGGTGGTCAGAGGCACTCTCTTTCAATGTCTGTTTGCGTGTTCACACACTGGACGCCAAACAACCCTGAACTATCCGCTGCTTGGAGGAATTTCGCGAGATCTTG
>NW_917044.1:0-2085 GCF_000209065.1 Trypanosoma cruzi
AGCTGCTGGCGTCGACGGCAACGGAAAGCGGGCCCTTGACTGCAAGCACTGCGGCTATTCGTTTCTCATCACTTGGTATAGTAACGTAACCCGAAATTGTGGCACCCACCGTGCGGTCCGAGTCCTTGCACGGCAGCTTTATCCCGATGCACGAATGATAAGGGTAGCTGTCCTCCGTGTACACAGCGCCGTTATTCCGATCCACAATCCACTTGAAGGCCCTAAACGGCGAGCCACCACCGCAGCCAGAGTTAGTGTTGTCGCACGACACGAGCATCTGCTCCGACAGTCTCGTCAGCGGGTTACCGGCGAGAAACCACTGGCCCTCAATGTTGCCAATGGCGGCAAAGGCCCAGCACGAGCCGCACATTCCCTGGTTCTTGACGGCTGTCACGGCGCCTTCCTCGCGCCAATCCTTTGCCGCGGGCGCGCCAACAACCTCCACGTCCACCGGCACTCTCGCGCGCTCCTGCGCCGCCGCAAAGTGCGCCGCGCCGTTTTGGTAGCGGGACCGGAATTCCTCGCGCGTGAGGTCCGAGAAGGGCGTGACGCCGAAGTTCGCGTGTGGGTTTGCCGCGGCGTGCAGCCTCGCAAGAAACAGGGTTCGCCGGAACACGCTCAGGCGGAACGCCTCCCTCGCGGCGCTCCCGTACACCCTGCCATGCTTTCTGCTTGATTCTGCGAATTGCGACGCCAGCGTCTCCTCCGCATGCAGGCTCGCCGTCGCCGCGGGGACGAGGCACGCATGACGACAGGACGGGCGCGAGCGACAGCGCACGCGCCCAGCCAGACATTACTGCTTGTGTGGGTGTGTTCCTTCCTTGTGTGCCTTCAACAGCGTCACCTTCAGACTGTGGTGGTGTGCGGGCGTTGACGTGGAGAGAAGAAGCATGCGCGCGTGTATGTGCACGCCGCGGCAAAGGAGCGTTGCCACGCCACTCCGCCACGCATGGTCGGCTGACAGTCGGGGACGGCGGTGGGTTCAGCCACAGTGGGGAATGCTCGGGCGCTCAACAGAAGCATATAATAGAAAAAAAGCATGCACAGAGCAAATCAATAAACGATCCACCCCATTGGGAATTATTTGCCCAATAATAATGAGAACCAACGCTTGCTCAATAATAATAAAAAAGTAAAATGAGAAAAAAGGCAGCATCAGAAACAAAGAGTGCCCTCAGAGGCGGCGATGACGGCTGTGGTATGGCTGATAGCGACGCTGCCTGTCCACGTCGGCCAGTCGGCCACTGGAGCTGGAGCTGCGGAAGAACTCAACGGAGCCTCTTATCAGCCGGTTGCATTTGTTGAGAGGAACAGAGGACCTCACCGATGGGCCGCTGCAGTGCGTACTCGTAAGGAAGACTTCTTCTGTGAGAGTCTCAGCACCGCACGTGACAATGGCAGAGACGCCGCTGGTGGTCAGGAGACACTGACCGGTCGGTAACGTCACGTTCTCGCACCCCACACTGCACGCAGCGTCAGTGCAGGACATCTGCACAAAGTACGATGGGGACGGTCCTGGGGCACTTGTGGTTGTCGTGGTGGTTGTCTCGGGAGTGGTTCCGGGGCCACCGACCACCGCGGAGCTCACCCCCTCCTTGACAAGGCACTGGTTCGAGCCCTTTGCAATGCGGATGTAGCCACCCTCGCCCCAATGCGTGGTCCACGAGTTCTTGATGATCCAGTACGGCACTGCGGCGCTGTCATTGTAGCCGACGAGAAGGACGGCGTGGTCCAGTTTCTTGGAGACGCAATTCGTCAGGACGCCGCCCGTGTAGGGCATCCAGCTGCTGGCGTCGACGGCAACGGAAAGCGGGCCCTTGACTGCAAGCACTGCGGCTATTCGTTTCTCATCACTTGGTATAGTAACGTAACCCGAAATTGTGGCACCCACCGTGCGGTCCGAGTCCTTGCACGGCAGCTTTATCCCGATGCACGAATGATAAGGGTAGCTGTCCTCCGTGTACACAGCGCCGTTATTCCGATCCACAATCCACTTGAAGGCCCTAAACGGCGAGCCACCACCGCAGCCAGAGTTAGTGTTGTCGCACGACACGAGCATCTGCTCCGACAGTCTCGTCAGCGGGT
>NW_917045.1:0-2085 GCF_000209065.1 Trypanosoma cruzi
ATGCTTTGACCACGTCAGATCGACACAGGATCGTTCTCTTGTGCCACGAGCATACGTGATCTCACCAGGGGTGTTAACCAAGGTGAGTCCCGCATCCGTGCACAGTTCTAAAAATTCTGCAGCAACCTCGCTTGGAGAAGTCTCCAAAAATGGCTCCCACTGTGGGTGATGCATGTTGAAATCCCCACACAGCAGGAGCGGCGACGAGGCTGGAAGGCAGTTTACTAACCGCCTGAAGGATTGCGTTACTTGCAGTGGTGGTCTCACATAGGCATCCGCTACAATAAGATCACGGTTCTGGTCCAGAGCAACCTGGACCACCACCACTTCAGGGCTGGTGTCATGCTGGGGGATGGCGAGAGGTATACGCTTGGAGCGGAGAGTTTTCCGCACCAGCACCGCCACACCGCCTCCCTTGCCGATGCGCGACTGTGCATAGAGCACATAATCTCCAGTATGCATGCTGGCGATCCGCTCGGACGACTCCCAGGTCTCCTGAATGGCTATTATGTCTGCTCCTTGCGCCATTAATGTTGCGAGTTTTGACGGCGTGAGGCAAGAAACATTCATCTGGAGTACTGCTATGGTGCCTGGGTGCTGCTCAATGTCTCCGCTTAGCAGTAGCTTTTGTCGTTGCGCGTCACATACGGCACGCAAACGGTATGTATAGCGCTGATAAGCGCCGATGGAATTCAGCAGCGGATAGAAAAACCGCTCCGCGGGCAGCCATGTAAATGGCTCCATCTGGTGCCCTTCCGACCAGTTTGTGCTGCGTCTGCCATCCCTCTCCGCGGGCAGCGGATGGGCAGCAGGCGCTTAGCTTCCTCTCTAGCAAAGATTACTAGACCCTGGCACCACGTTGAGGTGGCCGGCTGTGACAGGGCCCACGAGCCATCATTCACATCGTCGTTTTCGTCAAGGAACATCCGCCCTTCCCCCAGCACCCGCATCTCTCAGCTGCATGGCGACGTTGCAGTCCGTGAACTCCTCCTTCCTACCGCTAATTCAGTAGTCACTCCTTCCGCTCCTCCTCACAACACCCACAGCAAAAAAAAGGCTTGAAACACAAACACACACAATGACACTTCAATGAAAGCTTCAAAGTTACAATTACTATTATTTTCAAATAAAAACACCACCACGCGGGTGCACCACAACCGTCAACGGTGAGAGCCATCGCGACCGAAAAGCACCCGCATGTATGGAGATGCCTAATTGCACTTTGGCATGCAGTTATCAGCCACTCCACCACAAAATACATAAAGACAATCAAAACTGCATACATCATCCCAGCGGAGTGCCGTCATCACACCTCCAATGCCACTCAGTGCCCACCGCCAACCCGCACAGAGCGCACCCCCAAAGCACCTCGACCCAGGGTAAAAAAAAAAAAGACACCGCTCAGCATACACGGCTCACACATTTGCGTGCAGAATTTATAGAGAAGCAAATAACGAGAAACTAAAACAAACACTCTGGAATTAATAAACAAAGGGGAACGGCGCAAGATGGAACCGCCCACAAAAAAAAAGTTATTACAAAAACAAATATTCGCCTGGGCTGCTGGCCGGATCCTGAGCTTATCTATATTAAAAAAATAAAACAAGATGGGGTAAAAGGATGTAATTAGAGGCAGTTAAATGCCCCAACGTTTTCTTCTTATTAAACATATACATTCGTTTGACCGTTCAAGTAACCTTTTGTACTCAGCTGAGGTCTGAAATACTATTACTTACGAAGTGACAGACCTTGGAACTCCTCCGAACACAAAACCCCACCGCAAGAAGAGAAGCAAAAGGGGGTGAGGTGGGAAAATAAAAACAAAAAATTAACCAGCCGCTATCGGTTCCCTGCTCCCCCCTAAAGTCGTGTTCTTCCCACATTCATACGGTAGAAAAGTGCCGTGAGGAAGATCATTCTTTTTATCAGGATACATATATATATTAATTAATTAGGTTAGCCCTCCCACGATCATTCTCTTCACAAGCTCCTAGAAAAAAAAGCGGTAGTAGAGTGGCATTGGGTCCGCCACATCATCGATCTTTGCTCCATATAAATATTAAACTATGAGGGCCACTATCACGA
>NW_917046.1:0-2086 GCF_000209065.1 Trypanosoma cruzi
GATGCGCAGCCGCCCGCCCGCCGGCGACAGGCAAGCCACGGAAGAGCCGCGGGAGATGATGAAAATAGAAAAAAAAACGGTAGGAAAAAAGGCAAGAACAAATTTAAAAATGAAGCTCCGCAGGCCCTTTTCCGGATTTTGCCATGAAGCCTCCGGACGCCTCGCTTCCCCACATGTGGCGCGGAAACTGCGTCAGTAATTTTTCTTTTTTGCTGCGGCGCCCGCGCGCTCGGAGAGCCCACCCACCGCCCGCCCCGGCCCGGTGAAGAAGCGACAGGCGGCATCGCGAAAGCAAAAACAATTATAATGATTTTTCTACCTGATGATGCCGGCCACCTCAACCTAGTGCCAGGGTCTTGCGGTCTTCGCGAGAAGGAAAATAAGCATCTAGCGCCCTTCCTCGGAGTGCGTGGATGTGGTGCACTCGGCCAAGTATGGTCGTACCCGGCGACGCGCCACGCGATGCGCAGCCGCCCGCCCGCCGGCGACAGGCAAGCCACGGAAGAGCCGCGGGAGATGATGAAAATAGAAAAAAAAACGGTAGGAAAAAAGGCAAGAACAAATTTAAAAATGAAGCTCCGCAGGCCCTTTTCCGGATTTTGCCATGAAGCCTCCGGACGCCTCGCTTCCCCACATGTGGCGCGGAAACTGCGTCAGTAATTTTTCTTTTTTGCTGCGGCGCCCGCGCGCTCGGAGAGCCCACCCACCGCCCGCCCCGGCGCGGTGAAGAAGCGACTGGCGGCGCGCGGTGGCGGAAAAAAAAAAAAATAGTGGGAAGGGTACGGCACCCCGGGTTCCAGCGCCATCACTGATCGCCGTACTAACGAGGCCTGTGGCCGCTTAACTTCACAAATCGGACGGGATGTGGTGCACTCGGCCAAGTATGGTCGTACCCGGCGACGCGCCACGCGATGCGCAGCCGCCCGCCCGCCGGCGACAGGCAAGCCACGGAAGAGCCGCGGGAGATGATGAAAATAGAAAAAAAAACGGTAGGAAAAAAGGCAAGAACAAATTTAAAAATGAAGCTCCGCAGGCCCTTTTCCGGATTTTGCCATGAAGCCTCCGGACGCCTCGCTTCCCCACATGTGGCGCGGAAACTGCGTCAGTAATTTTTCTTTTTTGCTGCGGCGCCCGCGCGCTCGGAGAGCCCACCCACCGCCCGCCCCGGCGCGGTGAAGAAGCGACTGGCGGCGCGCGGTGGCGGAAAAAAAAAAAAATAGTGGGAAGGGTACGGCACCCCGGGTTCCAGCGCCATCACTGATCGCCGTACTAACGAGGCCTGTGGCCGCTTAACTTCACAAATCGGACGGGATGTGGTGCACTCGGCCAAGTATGGTCGTACCCGAGCGACGCGCCACGCGATGCGCAGCCGCCCGCCCGCCGGCGACAGGCAAGCCACGGAAGAGCCGCGGGAGATGATGAAAATAGAAAAAAAAACGGTAGGAAAAAAGGCAAGAACAAATTTAAAAATGAAGCTCCGCAGGCCCTTTTCCGGATTTTGCCATGAAGCCTCCGGACGCCTCGCTTCCCCACATGTGGCGCGGAAACTGCGTCAGTAATTTTTCTTTTTTGCTGCGGCGCCCGCGCGCTCGGAGAGCCCACCCACCGCCCGCCCCGGCCCGGTGAAGAAGCGACAGGCGGCATCGCGAAAGCAAAAACAATTATAATGATTTTTCTACCTGATGATGCCGGCCACCTCAACCTAGTGCCAGGGTCTTGCGGTCTTCGCGAGAAGGAAAATAAGCATCTAGCGCCCTTCCTCGGAGTGCGTGGATGTGGTGCACTCGGCCAAGTATGGTCGTACCCGGCGACGCGCCACGCGATGCGCAGCCGCCCGCCCGCCGGCGACAGGCAAGCCACGGAAGAGCCGCGGGAGATGATGAAAATAGAAAAAAAAACGGTAGGAAAAAAGGCAAGAACAAATTTAAAAATGAAGCTCCGCAGGCCCTTTTCCGGATTTTGCCATGAAGCCTCCGGACGCCTCGCTTCCCCACATGTGGCGCGGAAACTGCGTCAGTAATTTTTCTTTTTTGCTGCGGCGCCCGCGCGCTCGGAGAGCCCACCCACCGCCCGCCCCGGCGCGGTG
>NW_917047.1:0-2086 GCF_000209065.1 Trypanosoma cruzi
GCCGCTCGAAAACGATCAGCCGAGTGCAGCACCCGTGTGGGCAAGAGCTCGCGAAATTCCTCCAAGCAGCGGATAGTTCAGGGTTGTTTGGTGTCCAGTGTGTGAACAAGCAAACAGATATTGACAGAGACAGCCTCTGACTCCCACCATTCACAATCGGAAACAAAAATTTAAACCACAACGTGTGATGCAGCAGCCGCTCGAAAACGATCAGCCGAGTGCAGCACCCGTGTGGGCAAGAGCTCGCGAAATTCCTCCAAGCAGCGGATAATTCAGGGTTGTTTGGTGTCCAGTGTGTGAACACGCAAACAGATATTGACAGAGAGTGCCTCTGACTCCCACCATTCACAATTGGAAACAAAAACTTGGACCACAACGTGTGATGCAGCAGCCGCTCGAAAACGATCAGCCGAGTGCAGCACCCGTGTGGGCAAGAGCTCGCGAAATTCCTCCAAGCAGCGGATAATTCAGGGTTGTTTGGTGTCCAGTGTGTGAACACGCAAACAGATATTGACAGAGAGTGCCTCTGACTCCCACCATTCACAATCGGAAACAAAAATTTGGACCACAACGTGTGATGCAGCAGCCGCTCGAAAACGATCAGCCGAGTGCAGCACCCGTGTGGGCAAGAGCTCGCGAAATTCCTCCAAGCAGCGGATAATTCAGGGTTGTTTGGTGTCCAGTGTGTGAACACGCAAACAGATATTGACAGAGAGTGCCTCTGACTCCCACCATTCACAATTGGAAACAAAAATTTGGACCACAACGTGTGATGCAGCAGCCGCTCGAAAACGATCAGCCGAGTGCAGCACCCGTGTGGGCAAGAGCTCGCGAAATTCCTCCAAGCAGCGGATAGTTCAGGGTTGTTTGGTGTCCAGTGTGTGAACACGCAAACAGATATTGACAGAGAGTGCCTCTGACTCCCACCATTCACAATCGGAAACAAAAATTTGGACCACAACGTGTGATGCAGCAGCCGCTCGAAAACGATCAGCCGAGTGCAGCACCCGTGTGGGCAAGAGCTCGCGAAATTCCTCCAAGCAGCGGATAGTTCAGGGTTGTTTGGTGTCCAGTGTGTGAACACGCAAACAGATATTGACAGAGAGTGCCTCTGACTCCCACCATTCACAATCGGAAACAAAAATTTGGACCACAACGTGTGATGCAGCGGCCGCTCGAAAAAGATCAGCCGACTGCAGCACCCTTGTGGGCAAGAGCTCGCGAAATTCCTCCAAGCAGCGGATAGTTCAGGGTTGTTTGGTGTCCAGTGTGTGAACACGCAAACAGATATTGACAGAGAGTGTCTCTGACTCCCACCATTCACAATCGGAAACAAAAATTTGGACCACAACGTGTGATGCAGCAGCCGCTCGAAAACGATCAGCCGAGTGCAGCACCCGTGTGGGCAAGAGCTCGCGAAATTCCTCCAAGCAGCGGATAGTTCAGGGTTGTTTGGTGTCCAGTGTGTGAACACGCAAACAGATATTGACAGAGAGTGCCTCTGACTCCCACCATTCACAATCGGAAACAAAAATTTGGACCACAACGTGTGATGCAGCAGCCGCTCGAAAACGATCAGCCGAGTGCAGCACCCGTGTGGGCAAGAGCTCGCGAAATTCCTCCAAGCAGCGGATAATTCAGGGTTGTTTGGTGTCCAGTGTGTGAACACGCAAACAGATATTGACAGAGAGTGCCTCTGACTCCCACCATTCACAATCGGAAACAAAAATTTGGACCACAACGTGTGATGCAGCGGCCGCTCGAAAACGATCAGCCGAGTGCAGCACCCGTGTGGGCAAGAGCTCGCGAAATTCCTCCAAGCAGCGGATAATTCAGGGTTGTTTGGTGTCCAGTGTGTGAACACGCAAACAGATATTGACAGAGAGTGCCTCTGACTCCCACCATTCACAATCGGAAACAAAAATTTGGACCACAACGTGTGATGCAGCAGCCGCTCGAAAACGATCAGCCGAGTGCAGCACCCGTGTGGGCAAGAGCTCGCGAAATTCCTCCAAGCAGCGGATAGTTCAGGGTTGTTTGGTGTCCAGTGTGTGAACACGCAAACAGATATTGACAGAGAGTGTCT
>NW_917048.1:0-2086 GCF_000209065.1 Trypanosoma cruzi
GCAGATCTCGCGACATTCCTCCAGCAGCGGATAGTTCCGGGTTGTTTGGCGTCCAGTGTGTGAACACGCAAACAGACATTGAAAGAGAGTGCCTCTGACCACCACCATTCATAATTCGAAAAAAAAATTTAGACCACAACGTGCGGTGCAGCAGCCGCTCGAAAACGATCCGCCGAGTGCAGCACCCATGTGGGCAAGATCTCGCGAAACTCCTCCAAGCAGCGGATAGTTCAGGGTTGTTTGGCGTCCAGTGTGTGAACACGCAAACAGACATTGAAAGAGAGTGCCTCTGACCACCACCATTCATAATTCGAAACAAAAATTTAGACCACAACGTGCGGTGCAGCAGCCGCTCGAAAACGATCCGCCGAGTGCAGCACCCATGTGGGCAAGATCTCGCGAAACTCCTCCAAGCAGCGGATAGTTCCGGGTTGTTTGGCGTCCAGTGTGTGAACACGCAAACAGACATTGAAAGAGAGTGTCTCTGACCACCACCATTCATAATTCGAAACAAAAATTTAGACCACAGCGTGCGGTGCAGCAGCCGCTCGAAAACGATCCGCCGAGTGCAGCACCCTTGTGGGCAAGATCTCGCGACATTCCTCCAAGCAGCGGATAGTTCAGGGTTGTTTGGCGTCCAGTGTGTGAACACGCAAACAGACATTGAAAGAGAGTGTCTCTGACCACCACCATTCATAATTCGAAACAAAAATTTAGACCACAGCGTGTGGTGCAGCAGCCGCTCGAAAACGATTATCCGACTGCAGCACCCTTGTGGGCAAGATCTCGCGACATTCCTCCAAGCAGCGGATAGTTCAGGGTTGTTTGGCGTCCAGTGTGTGAACACGCAAACAGACATTGAAAGAGAGTGCCTCTGACCACCACCATTCATAATTCGAAACAAAAATTTAGACCACAGCGTGTGGTGCAGCAGCCGCTCGAAAACGATTATCCGAGTGCAGCACCCATGTGGGCAAGATCTCGCGAAATTCCTCCAAGCAGCGGATAGTTCAGGGTTGTTTGGCGTCCAGTGTGTGAACACGCAAACAGACATTGAAAGAGAGTGCATCTGACCACCACCATTCATAATTCGAAACAAAAATTTAGACCACAGCGTGTGGTGCAGCAGCCGCTCGAAAACGATCCGCCGAGTGCAGCACCCTTGTGGGCAAGATCTCGCGACATTCCTCCAAGCAGCGGATAGTTCAGGGTTGTTTGGCGTCCAGTGTGTGAACACGCAAACAGACATTGAAAGAGAGTGCCTCTGACCACCACCATTCATAATTCGAAACAAAAATTTAGACCACAGCGTGTGGTGCAGCAGCCGCTCGAAAACGATCCGCCGACTGCAGCACCCTTGTGGGCAAGATCTCGCGACATTCCTCCAAGCAGCGGATAGTTCAGGGTTGTTTGGCGTCCAGTGTGTGAACACGCAAACAGACATTGAAAGAGAGTGCCTCTGACCACCACCATTCATAATTCGAAACAAAAATTTAGACCACAACGTGTGGTGCAGCAGCCGCTCGAAAACGATCCGCCGAGTGCAGCACCCTTGTGGGCAAGATCTCGCGACATTCCTCCAAGCAGCGGATAGTTCCGGGTTGTTTGGCGTCCAGTGTGTGAACACGCAAACAGACATTGAAAGAGAGTGCCTCTGACCACCACCATTCATAATTCGAAACAAAAATTTAGACCACAGCGTGTGGTGCAGCAGCCGCTCGAAAACGATTATCCGACTGCAGCACCCTTGTGGGCAAGATCTCGCGACATTCCTCCAAGCAGCGGATAATTCAGGGTTGTTTGGCGTCCAGTGTGTGAACACGCAAACAGACATTGAAAGAGAGTGCCTCTGACCACCACCATTCATAATTCGAAACAAAAATTTAGACCACAGCGTGTGGTGCAGCAGCCGCTCGAAAACGATTATCCGACTGCAGCACCCTTGTGGGCAAGATCTCGCGACATTCCTCCAAGCAGCGGATAGTTCAGGGTTGTTTGGCGTCCGGTGTGTGAACACGCAAACAGACATGAAAGAGAGTGCCTCTGACCACCACCATTCATAATTCGAAACAAAAATTAGACCACA
>NW_917049.1:0-2087 GCF_000209065.1 Trypanosoma cruzi
CAGCTGCGACTGCAACAGCGACGTCGCGTGCAGCACAAGCGGCGACGCCACCGCGTCCGTCAGCCCGCTCAGCTGCGAGTAGCGCATCGGTCCCGCCGTCACAATCGTCGAGTCGCGGACCGTCACGTTCGTGTGTGCCGGCAGGTTGTGCACAAACACAAGCGAGCAGTAGCTCCCGGACAGCCCGCTCACGCTCACCTCCAGGCTCCGGTCACTCGCCGGCTCGCCGCTGTAGCCCCGCACGTAGATCTGCGCACCGCCGTCGCACACGCAGTTCCTCAATTCGATGCGCAGCGCACCGGGAAGCATCGCCGGCACGTCGAACACCACAGCCACGCCGTTCGTGATGTAAACGCCGTCCATCAGCACCGTGTCCACGGCGCGGCCAACCGTGATGGCTCTGTCCACCGTGCCGCCCCGCAGTCGCAACACCACCGCATGCACCGCGGGCATCCACACAGCTGCTGCTGCCAGCACCAACGCCACAAGCAGCGCCACACGCACAGCCGCAATGGCACTGCGCCGCACACGGTGCCGGCTGCGCGAACACGCACCCACAGCAGACTGCATCCACCGACCCAGACACGTATCAGCAGGGCTGTCGCGTTGTGTCGCTCTCGCCCCGTCGACCATTCCTCCTGTCTATCAAATCCTTTCCTACAGATGGCGAATCCAGTGAAAAGATTCCGCCAGATCGTTATCCCAGTACTACCAATCCTAATACTGCAAGTAATCCCTAAAACCTTGAAACGATAGTTGTGCTGGCAAAGCCAAAGTATCTCGAACTGCACGCTCAAAAAAAATAAATAAATAATAATAAAAGGCAGAAAGAACAACAGTAACCAAACACAGTGACACGCAGAGGCATCCGGTCATACACAATCCCCACCACAGTACAGCCGCCGACACAAAGCCGCGCAGACGCAATAAATTCAGTGACACCATCACCTTCCCACCCACACAGCCCCATACAGCCACCGCGCGTCGTGGCGTGGATACAGACTGGCATCGGCGGTGTGCCAGCAGCGCTGACAGGCGGCGGTGGACCAGTCCTTCGCTCTCCCCTAGCAGGACAGAGAGCAGCGGGATTGGCCAACAACTCCCTCCGTGCGGCATGTGTCCTTCCCGTGTTTGCAGATGGGAGTGGTGTCCCCGTTTCGCAGGAACCCCGCAGGCTGCCGTCAGCGAGGGAGGTATTGATCATCGTTCTGTGCGAGGAGCGGGCAGCGGGTGCAAGATGGCACAGAAACACATTCAGTGCGCCGCCGCGGCCAGGGGCCAAGCAAGGCAAACAGTGACGGATGGTGAATTCAAGCGCATAGGGCGTGAAGGACCCATCCACATCACAGCCACCAGGGGACACGCAAGCACAAAGTGTGCAGACAGCACTGGGGATCGCAGCACGTGCGACGCGGACAGTGTGACGGACAAGCAAATTTTCCTGCAGCCAAGACAGAGCACAAACGCGGTCCCAACAGTACCGCGGCACGGCCGATCCCAGAGGGCAGGGACGCGGTGCCTCCATGCCTCGCGGCATCAGAGGCCTGGGCTCGAGAGGGCACCAAGCTCTTTCGCACGGACCACAAGCAGCATGGAGAAGTTACGGCAGAGGGCATGATTGCGGCACTCCCGTTTGCGGACATCTTCAGCTCGGGGCAGGCTGCCTCCCGGTGAGGCTGTGTGCGCGTCCCATGCTGCCGCTGCAACACACTCGGCCTGCTCCGCTCTGACCGTCCAGGTTCATCAGTGGCTGTCACGGCTGCCGCGCGGAATGGTGCGCCTTGCCGCTCGCTCGGTGCATATCCAACCGTGTGGTCACAGTGGCCAGAGGCGTTGCACACACCGAGGTGGAAGCATTCCAGTCGGCTTCAAGCAGAACAAAGAAGGCACGTTTCCGTCGCGGCAGCATGCCTGCCGGTCGCGGGAGGCCGTCCTTCGTCCCCGCAGTGTGGGATGGCAGATGGTAGTCCGACTCCATGCAAAGGGGTGGACGTCCAGTGGGAGACACGCAGTACGCGTTGCGCAGTCACGTCGGGAAACGAGACGCGGCGGCCGCTGATCCGCGCTGGCTGTGCCGGGTCGTCGGA
>NW_917050.1:0-2089 GCF_000209065.1 Trypanosoma cruzi
CCTCAGCATACATGGCGCACATTTGCGTGCAGACTTTATAGCAAAACAAATAACAATAAATAAAATCAAACACTCAAAAATTAATAAATAAAAAGGAAGCATTGCAAGATAAAACAGCCCACAACATAATCTATTACAAAATCAAATATTCGCCTGGACTGCTGGCCAGATCCTTAATTGTTATACATGAAAAAAACAGGACTGGAAAGAAGAAAGTAATGAAGTGGCAGTGGGTTCGCCACGGCCTCGATATTTGCTCCATATAAATATTATATTCGGGTGGCCACCGTAGTGACATGCTGCACCCTATTTAAGTTAGTGATATTTATTACACACAAAGTGGCAGGCTTCAGACGTCTACCAGCCACAAAACCACGCCGCAAGAAAAGCATCAAAAGGAGGCGGGTTGGATGGCAAAAAATAAAAACAAAATAAATGCGTCTTGTTCTTATCGGCTACTTTGTTCCTTCCATCGCGGCAAACCAAAGATACATAGGATAAAGAGTAGCCGTAAGGAAATATATTCCACTTATCAGGATGTACATTAAATTGGGCAGCCAGCCCTATCGCGAGCATCCTTTCACAAAATTTCAAAAACACAAAAACAGCTCTTAACAGAAGCCCACACCGTTATTGCCTACACTCACACAATCATCAATTACAGCTCGCGACCTCAACGCTCACACACCATTCGCTGCCACAGCGAAGCACATTTTACACACGCCGGCGAACTTGAATGGTGGCAACCGGGTCCTCCTCCACCCACCACACCTCCTCCGCCGTGGACAAGGACGCCTGGCGCAAGCCACTTCGCCGATGTAACTCCCCGAGCAGCCCGGCTCTCTCAACAGAAAATCTACGCAACCGCAACGCGCCATCGCTCCCAATAAAAGCACCTTCTGACAAACTCATTGTGCGCAGTCCCCCTTCAATTGAGTCTCCAGAAACACGTTTCTTAATCACACCGCACACCTTCGCCGCAAGCCGCCCAATCACCACACGGCAGGCGTCCTGGTCACACCCTGCTCCGGCCCCTCTCGGCATTCGGACACTCCAGCGCTGGCACAAAGGGAACAGCGCCTTCAGTCGCTGCGGAGCTGCAAAGGTGCCAAACAGTACAGCCAGCACGGACGCAATGTAGCCTGAGGGGCCGCTCCGCTCAGTGGATACAGAGCCATCACCACTTGCCAAATCACTCTCATCGTCAAGATCAGGCATCTCACGGTCAAGGCGCAGCGCGGCAAAGGTGCGCCCGGACACCGCGTCCAGCTGGTACATCTCCACGGGCTTCGGCACGCCGCGCAGCGCCACGGCGCCAAGCGCAGTCACCTCCGCCTGCTCGCGCTCAGCCGTGCTCAGCGCAAAGTACGTCGCACACGTCAGCAGCACCTGCCCGCCATTCACAACGCTCTCCGTGCACGCGGCCATGTTCGACGTCCCGCCGTAGTAGTCGTACCCCTTCGTCACCTCGTCGTGCCGGATGTCACACAGCCCGGTGTGCACTCCGACACGCACGCGCAGGCCGTTCCAGTACTGCCGGTACACAGCAGCGTCCAGGCGCGCGGTCGGCGGCACGTACTCCGCGTCCTCCTCGGCACGGTCCTCCTCAAACATGCGGTACGCGTCGTCGATCACGCTCGTCCCCCAGTCGTGCTGCAGGAACACCTGCTGCAGCTCACGCACAAGCTGCACGGCGGCGAACGCACTCTTGCACGCAATCATGAACGAGTCGCCAATCGTCTTCACCTCGTAGCAGCGGTACTTCTCTATCAGCGAGCGGATCAGCCGGTGGTGCGCCGCCACGGCGTCGGGCATCGTCTCGGGGCACGCAGCCCACAGCGCTGTGCTGCTCTCGATGTCAGTGAACACAAGCGTCACGGGGTCAGTCCGCTCCCTCGGTGCGTTCGCGTTGTCACGCGAGCCGCGGCAGAAGTACAGCAGCACAGCAACAAGCAGCAGAGCTGCTGCAGCGCAGCCGGCAATGACGCCGATCAGCTGCCGCGTCGTCAGTCTACCCGCAGCGGGATCCGCGTACTTCATCGACGGCGTCACGGCATGGAACAGCTCCGGCACAGCGGGTTTCAGCGCA
>NW_917051.1:0-2090 GCF_000209065.1 Trypanosoma cruzi
ACTGCGGGACACACTGGGGAAGTGGAGTCCCCGCAACTGTCATCAAAGTAAAGCGGGGCGCGTGGTATGCGAAAACGTGTGCTCGGGAGCGTACGGCGGGTCATGACGCTCGAAAATGGGAATCGCCTCGATGGGCCCGGCTGTCCCCCGCATATTCCACAGGCCCGCCCCACGGAAATGAGACATGCGAGGGCAAGCGAGGGAACACATAAGAATGCTCTTTTTTGGGTGGGGTCCAGTGTTTTTTTGTGCTCCATCTCTTTTTTGCTCTTGCGTCTGCCACGCGCACGCGGAACGCGTTTTTTGCGAATGTTTGGCGCGAAATGTGCTGAAGTGCGGATGGCGTTTAGTCCGAGAAATCTGCTGCCCAACAATATTTCCATTGCTTTCCGGAGGCATCAGCGGATCGAACCTCAATATCGCTTGCTTGGTTGATTAGTATTCTGTGTGTGTGACGTGCGAGCCACTGCTGCTGTTGCTCGTGATCATGTCTCCTTCTCGGCGGCTGAGCGGAGGGCGTTGGAGGTGCAAGCATCGCGGGTGATGGGCGATGTGCCTTTGACGAGGGATGCGCTTCTTTACCACGAATGGTTTTACTTCCAGAAACGATCTGCATCACGGAGCAGACAGTGTTGGAAGGTTTTGCAATGGTGTTTGAGGAAATCACGTATGAATTGCCTTGGTATGTTTGTGGGTTGTTCATCATGATGACATTTGTGAGTTCACAAAGGAGGACCGCGCAAACTGGACTTGTCGGCCGCGACGATAACCCGGTGTGAGAAGGGATTACCGGAATATTGGGAGCGAATTGCTGCATGTTGTTTTTTCTGGGCCTGTTGGCTAGTTTCTCAGCGTCCTGTGCTGGGTGGAGAAGACGGTTTCTGCACTTGCAGCTAATTCCTTAATTCCCACCCTGAAATGGAAGCACGAATTTGTTTGGTGCCATGATAGGAACCATCGTTACGTTGGGCCCCTTTTGTATTTTATCATCCGCTGGGGCTGCTGAATGGAATAAAGCCATTTCTACACTGCCCTTGGTTTATTTATTGGTGTGTTATTGTGAGTGAATGTCGAGCGCAGTGTGCTTGGTGCCCTTTCTCCCTGCGGAGAAAGAATCAGTAGAACTTGTGCTCGACTGTTGCCTTCAATTCATTTTTTTTTTTCCTTTGGAGTCCTTCAGTGCTCTGAAATTGCGACACAAATTTTCATTTCATGAGGTGTTTATTAGAGAGTGCGGGAGCCGCAGTGTATGCTGTTTCCTTGTGGATGGGTACTGTTTCTGTGCGATTATCCGTCTACAATGCCAAAGGCATGCTTCACCAGATGATTGTCCTTATGTGGCTGTTTCTGTTCTTGCTTGCCGTGGCCGATCGAGTGATGAAAGTTTAACCAGTGCGGCGAGGTTTCATGAAGGATTCATGACGAGAATGGATTTGTCACAGAGGAATGTTTTGTTTGGACAAGTTCAATTCGTATATGGCCATTTGCGATGAAGATTTAAAAAAAAAAGGTCCATGCTGGAATGGACTTTTCATTACGGGCTTTATGACTGTATTGGTGGTGCGTGCTTCTGAGCTTGCTCTTAATACTCTGTTAAAGGATTATCGGGGGTGCGGGTATTCGTTTTGAACATCGGGGTGCATTTGTGAATGACGGTCTTTTATTGACGCGACACAAGGGCGCAGAGCAGGTGTCGGTGACATATAAAAGGGTTTTCAGGACTTTGTTTGAGCATTTTATTTGTGTGGGTGACAAGAAGAGGAGACAGAAATACATAAGCAAGGGAGCGGGGCTTCATCACGAAACAGACGGAACGGAAGGAATTTGTCAACGCATCGCGCTGCTTTTTTATTTTATCGTTTGTGGATTGGCTTTTTTTCTGTGGAAGAGGGTGCGTGCGAGCGGCAACTCTGCACCAGTGTGGATGTGATGGTGGTGAGGGAAACGGCATTTCTTTCTGGGATCACGGGTGAAAACGTGCTTTCGCGGAGCTGTGGGCATGGATGACTGGCGAGGGGAAACGGATGGAATGAGTTGGGGTGCACGCATTCGTAGGGAAAGACTGCGATGCGTTTTTTTGCGGGCGTTTA
>NW_917053.1:0-2091 GCF_000209065.1 Trypanosoma cruzi
CATGGACTTATGGATTCATGGATTCATGGATTCATGGACTCATGGACTTATGGACTCATGGATTCATGGACTCATTTATTCATGGACTTATGGACTCATGGACTCATGGATTCATGGACTTATGGACTTATGGATTCATGGACTCATGGATTCATGGACTTATGGACTTATGGACTCATGGATTCATGGACTCATTTATTCATGGACTTATGGACTTATGGACTTATGGATTCATGGACTCATGGATTCATGGACTTATGGACTTATGGACTTATGGACTCATGGACTCATGGGCTCATGGATTCATGTATTCATGGACTTATGGACTTATGGACTTATGGATTCATGGACTCATGGATTCATGGACTTATGGACTTATGGACTCATGGATTCATGGACTCATTTATTCATGGACTTATGGACTTATGGACTTATGGATTCATGGACTCATGGATTCATGGACTTATGGACTTATGGACTTATGGACTCATGGACTCATGGGCTCATGGATTCATGTATTCATGGACTTATGGACTTATGGACTTATGGATTCATGGACTCATGGATTCATGGACTTATGGACTTATGGACTCATGGATTCATGGACTCATTTATTCATGGACTTATGGACTTATGGACTCATGGACTCATGGATTCATGGACTTATGGACTTATGGATTCATGGACTCATGGATTCATGGACTTATGGACTTATGGACTCATGGATTCATGGACTCATTTATTCATGGACTTATGGACTTATGGACTTATGGATTCATGGACTCATGGATTCATGGACTTATGGACTTATGGACTTATGGACTCATGGACTCATGGGCTCATGGATTCATGGATTCATGGACTTATGGACTTATGGACTCATGGATTCATGGACTCATTTATTCATGGACTTATGGACTTATGGACTTATGGATTCATGGACTCATGGATTCATGGACTTATGGACTTATGGACTTATGGGCTCATGGATTCATGTATTCATGGACTCATGGACTCATTTATTCATGGATTCATGGATTCATGGACTTATGGACTCATGGATTCATGGATTCATGGACTTATGGACTCATGGACTCATGGGCTCATGGATTCATGTATTCATGGACTCATGGACTCATTTATTCATGGATTGATGTATTCATGGACTTATGGACTCATGGATTCATGGACTCATGGATTCATGGACTCATTTATTCATGGATTCATGGATTCATGGACTCATGGACTTATGGACTCATGTATTCATGGACTCATGGATTCATGGACTTATGGACTCATGGACTCATGGGCTCATGGATTCATGTATTCATGGACTCATGGACTCATGTATTCATGGATTGATGTATTCATGGACTTATGGACTCATGGATTCATGGATTCATGGACTCATTTATTCATGGATTCATGGATTCATGGACTCATGTATTCATGGATTCATGGATTCATGGACTTATGGACTTATGGACTTATGGATTCATGGACTCATGGATTCATGGACTCATTTATTCATGGATTCATGGATTCATGGACTTATGGACTTATGGACTCATGTATTCATGGACTCATGGATTCATGGACTTATGGACTCATGGACTCATGGGCTCATGGATTCATGTATTCATGGACTCATGGACTCATTTATTCATGGATTGATGTATTCATGGACTTATGGACTCATGGATTCATGGATTCATGGACTCATTTATTCATGGATTCATGGATTCATGGACTTATGGACTTATGGACTTATGGATTCATGGACTCATGGATTCATGGACTCATTTATTCATGGATTGATGTATTCATGGACTTATGGACTCATGGATTCATGGATTCATGGACTCATTTATTCATGGATTCATGGACTTATGGACTTATGGACTCATGGACTCATGGGCTCATGGATTCATGTATTCATGGACTCATGGACTCATTTATTCATGGATTGATGTATTCATGGACTTATGGACTCATGGATTCATGGATTCATGGACTCATTTATTCATGGATTCATGGATTCATGGACTTATGGACTTATGGACTCATGTATTCATGGACTCATGGATTCAT
>NW_917054.1:0-2091 GCF_000209065.1 Trypanosoma cruzi
GAAGACACGACGCGCCGTGCCATCCGTCCTTGCAGCTGCACGAGCACGAGCCGCGGTCCACAGACTCCGTCCCGGGCATGTAGCACGCCGCGTCATCGTTGCATGTGCCGCACCTGAACAGCTCCACTTCTCCCGGAAACACGCCGTCGTACGACACCTCCTCATCGCCCTGCAGGTTGCACCCCACCACAAACCGCGCGGGTAAAGCCACAATCGTGTTCGATGGAAAAAGCTTGGCAAAGACAGTGTTCCCGCCCACCTGACGGTTGTGTGCAAGCGCCACGGTGGTGCCGCTGCCCGACAGCTGAATTTTGTACTGGGTATACGGAATAGTTAATACTGAGGCCGCACCCACGCTGTTGCCCTCCACACGCCACTGCGCACCACTCTCAAGTGTCACCGAGCCAGACAAATACACCAGCGCGGGATCAAAAACTTCAGTCCTGCCAAAGAAGGTGCAGTCCGCCACTCGCAGCAGCCCCGCGGAGCTCACGGTGGCATCCCCGAAAAGAATAACGCCATTGACCGCGCTCATCGTGTTGTTCTCCACGTCAAAGTAGCCGCCGTTCTTCACATCAACAGCGTAAACGCAAACAGATGATTCCACACCGTCATCATCCTTCGTTGCGCTCAGCGTATTTCCCTTCACAATAATCCCGCCACCATCAACAACAACAGCAACGGAGAAATAGACTGCGTAACAGTTCCCTTCGATGTAGTTGTCGAGCAGCAGCAGTGTCATATTAGCACTGAGAGTAAACTCCACAAATAAAATGGCATGGCCCGACGTCGTCACAATCGTACTGCCCGCCACCAGTATCTGGGAGCTCACGCTAAAATCACCCTGAAACACCAACACTCCGGAATCCATCATCGAGGAGACCACGTTCACGTGCACGCGCGCACCGCTCCCCTTGATCGACAGTCCCCTGAGGACGCAATGCAGCAGCGTGATGTTGAGTGTCTGTTGTGGTGCGTCGAAATACGACAGGTCCAGCACAATCGCGGCGGTGAAGGTCACGTTGACGAAGCACAGACCACGCACGCCGGGATCAGGAACGTCCAAAGAGCTGATGCTCCCACCGTGCACGCAGCGGACCTCCGTGTCGTCCGCATCGGGGAGCGGGAGCGGCCCAAGGCCGTCCGGAACCGCAGCTGGCAGACACGTGTCGCCGTGGCCACCAGCAGCGCACACACACTCACAGCCGCTGATGCTGCTCGTCCTCGCAGCGAAGCACACGGCGTCCACGGTGCACGCACCACAGTCCAACACCGTCACGGGCACCCCAATATTGAGGACGACTCCGTAATCCGTCACAGGAGAGCCCCTTGCCGCGTTGCACACGCCGTAGATGGTCGGGCGCGAGTCGGATGGTAGTGACCAGTTGCTTGTCACACTTACAATTGTTGACGAGTATAAGCCGTACGTGAAGTTGTTGTCAAGTATCGACCACACACTCCGATCGCGGAACGCAACGCCGTTCCCGCTTTCCACGTGCACAACGTAGGCGGTGCGGAACTCGTTGTTGCGGTGCACCAGCCAGCTGCCGTCAGCCACAGTCAACGTGGCTGCCGTGAGCATTGCAAAGCCAAGACGGAAAGTGCTGGACACAACCTGCAGCACGCTGCCGCCAGCCACAACAACATCCCTGAACACACACGCGCCTTTGCCGTATTCGGTGCTCGGCGTACTCCACGAGCTGTTCTGCATGGAGAACACGGAGCCGCCGCCAACACGCAGTTCCGACGCAAGAGCGTACATTACGTGTGTCTGCGATCTAACAACGCAGTTGTCCATGAAGAAAACGCTGGACAGGTTCACACCAAGGCCGCGCTCCACGAGGATCGCAGCACACAAACCCCCGCCACACACCAGCGTCGACCGCGTCATGACAAACCGCGTCGACAGAAGCCGGACGCCGTCCAGGACTAGCGCGGAGCCGTACCGGGATCCCTCATGGCCACAAGTAGTCGGCACGTACTGCGACCCGCCAACCGTCGCGCGCAGCGTTGAGTTCGCCAGCAGCACACTCGAGTGCAGCGGCATCGCGCCATGCAGCACGATCGTGCCCTCCAGCGACGTCACGTTCG
>NW_917055.1:0-2092 GCF_000209065.1 Trypanosoma cruzi
ACCCTAACCCTAACCCTAACCCTAACCCTAACCCTAACCCTAACCCTAACCCTAACCCTAACCCTAACCCTAACCCTAACCCTAACCCTAACCCTAACCCTAACCCTAACCCTAACCCTAACCCTAACCCTAACCCTAACCCTAACCCTAACCCTAACCCTAACCCTAACCCTAACCCTAACCCTAACCCTAACCCTAACCCTAACCCTAACCCTAACCCTAACCCTAACCCTAACCCTAACCCTAACCCTAACCCTAACCCTAACCCTAACCCTAACCCTAACCCTAACCCTAACCCTAACCCTAACCCTAACCCTAACCCTAACCCTAACCCTAACCCTAACCCTAACCCTAACCCTAACCCTAACCCTAACCCTAACCCTAACCCTAACCCTAACCCTAACCCTAACCCGCACAAGCGCGCTCAACCATACAAATTGTGGCCGTGGCAGATGGTCGCGCCCAACGCTCCGGTAAAAAACGCCCGGCACTCATATAGCGAAAGATATGGTCAAACACACTGCTTAATGGCAAGAAGTCCATACTGAGAAGAAGCGGCCTTTCACAGCAGTTGTGGCTCAGTGTGTGCGTAAACTGCGAGACGGCAACCACACAACAAACGTACACACCGCCAACAGTCATACACCAATGGAAAAGAACGAGAAGAGACACACCGCCATCGCCTCCAGTTCAATCCCACGGCCAACGGCATACGGCCACAGCCCGCAGCCAACAAACACAACGCACACCAAGCGAGCAATCACCCAAAGAGCCGCACGCGGAAGCGATTCCTTATCCATCCATGGCGCGATGCCTCACTCCATGCGTTCACACGGAGTGCATTGTTTCCTCTAGAACTTACCCTTTGTCCATCCCTTAAAGATGCTTTTCTTAATGATGGGTCTTAGAAAAAAATAGAATGAAAAGGAAAATGTATTAGCACTACGATACGGCTAAAGACAGTAATTTCTTAATAACAGAGCAATTCTCTTATTACGTCTTGTATACAAACAGAAGAATTCACATAAATAAAAAAATCCTTCAATATTTTATTACCAGAATAATCTTCCGGGCAGCTGGCCGGATCCTGAAGTTATATCTATGGAAACCAAACAAGTTAGGAAAAAAGGTTCGTTAGTTAATTGCTTGAATGTTTTATTCTCATTCAATATATATATATTCTGTGGACCATTAGCATGGTCCTTTGTCCTCAGTTAGGATTTGAAATATTATTACTTACGAAGTGGCAGACTTTGGGGTCCTCCAACCACAAGACCCCGCCGCTCCCCTTCGCAAGTTCCACCCCTTCGCCAAGTGCTGAAGCGTAAAAACACAACCGCGTGATATGCCGTCTGCGGGGTTGTCGGCACACAGCACGTGGGCAACGGATGCCTGTATTCCGCGAGAGTCAACAAACTCATATATCCGTTGCAGTTCCCACGTCATGGCGTGCGATTCCGAGCTGCCTTTATTCGCCGCTCCTTGCAGCGAAGTGTTGTCCACCCAAACGTCCATGGTGGATGGCAAGATGGCGGAAAAGGCCGATAAGGCTAAGCGTACCGCTCGTGCCTCGGCCTGCATGATAAGAAAAGGTTTCTTCTCCCATTTCCCTCCGGCAATTTTAACGTCGCCGGAGTCTGGAATAAAAACGGCGCCCCATCCATGGAGCGATGCGTCCGTGATGATGGCGGCCGATGCTTTCTCGGTGGGCTTGATGATTCGCTTGCGATTGTTCTCGATGGTGTGTCGCAACCTCTCGCCCAAACCAACCGCTGCCGGCGGTAGGTTCGCCGGGGATGTCTCCAGCACAATCCCTTGGTGAAGTGCCGATAATCGTCGTCGCACTGCCTTGATGAAAAAGTAGTAGTCGCATAAACGCGTGCCCAAAAAGGCAGCCGCGTACAAAAAACGTGACGCCACAACCTCCATTTCCGCGATGGTCAAAGAATTAAGCGCCGGCATGGCGCATACAGAGCGGACAAACTTGTCACTCAGGGATACCGCCCGGTGAGTGTGATCAAACTGCACCCACAGAAAGGTGTACTGCGTAGCGCCCGATTCGCGTTCCTCCCCAAGGATGCGTGACAAACTG
>NW_917056.1:0-2092 GCF_000209065.1 Trypanosoma cruzi
TTGAAATGGATGATCCGAATGCTTTTTCTGGGTTTGAGGCCGGTGGTTGTCCTACAGGAAACTTGGGTTCTGTGTTGTACTGTGCCCCAGAGCAAGAGCGAGGGGAAGACTACGACTTTAAAGTGGATGAATACAGCCTGGGTATGATAGCTCTTGAGATGTGGCTTGCCGTGGCGGGTAAAGGCTTTAGGGAGAGGTTCAACATTATGACAGAGGTCAGTCGTGGAAATAAACTTCCGGAGTGGTTTTGCAAGTGGAATCCGAGAATGGCAAATGCGATTGCTAGCCTTGTTGAGCGTGATCCTAGTTTACGGCGTTCATGTGAAGAGCTTCTGATGACTGCTGACCTTCCTGGGGATCCTGCAGACATTGTGGAGGCGTTGGAAACGATTGAAAGACATGGAGAACGTATTACAAGTCGTGTGCTTCATTGCATTCAGAAAACAATGATGACAAACTACCGCAAGCCACCATCACAAGAAAAAGAATCTGTGAAGATAATTGCTAATACCGTTTCGTGTGATCTTATGCAGACGATAAATCTCATTGGTTATCTTCACGGTGCTCTTCCAGCAGCCTCTTGTGACTCAATGGTACCCATGAATCCCTCTCTAAGTGATCTGGACGTCCCATTTACTCTTGACATGCGTTCAAGAGCGTGGGCGATTCCATTCCAGCCACAACTTGCTACGGCTTATTTTGTTTGCCACATGACGAACCCTATTATTGGTTCATTCTATCAGTTTTTCTGCAGAAAACGGCCCTACGCGATATTTACAACACCATTGGGTTCATCCGGAACCGTGGATGAGGCTGTTCTTGATCCGCTTCTCTCATTTTTTCACCTTCTTTCCGTGTTTAACCTGACATCCAAGCTGGATATCATTATATCGCATGCTCATTGGTTGAATGCAGCTCATCCGAGGGATGCAGGTTCAAAAGTCCCATTTGATGAAATATTGGAAATGAACAGGCCTATTGAATCCAGTGATTTGATTCTGCCTCTCGTTTCTAGAATGGACGGGGTTTTTGTTGATGCCGGCCTATTGAGGCCCTCATGGGACAGGCTTGAATTGATACGAAGCTTTGCTTCATTATTGCTGGAGGTGTTGCCACTATTTGGAAAACAAGTTGCCTCTAACATCAGTTTAAGCATTGATCCTACTTTGAAACCGAGTGAGACTTCTGTGGATCGATTCTTTCTTGAACATGGGCTTATTCTCGAGTGTCGAACTCAGGGTGAGGGTAGGCCAGTGGCGTTTTTCTGTAACCTTGAAAACTTCGCAAGCAAATGTCTTGCCAGGGGGTCCGATATGTCTGCGGTTAGTTTGAGTATCGATCTTACTGAGTTAGGGGTGGTGGGAAAACACCTTTATTTTCAAAAAAAGTCTCTATTGCTTAGTGGTGCGGCCATTTCTCGTCAAGATGTTTACTCTCCGAATCAAATGAGTGCTGTACTTATGGCAGCTGTGAAGGTATGGACTGGGAATGTGCGAGCCTGCCTGCGTGTTCATCATGACACTCGTACATTTTGTAAGGCGATGAAGATGAGAAATTTGCCCGTGGTTTTGTTGGATGGGGTCCGGTTTGCATCGCTCGAGTCCGTGCAGCACGGAAAGGTGCGAACGCGAAAGGATGTGGTATCCGGGGATTTGTGTGTGGCCATACGGAAGCTCAATGGTGTGGAGCTGATGGATGACGTTCAGCCAAGGGACCCTGCGATTTTTCTCCGGGACGAGAAGTCGAAGACATTTTCGGCCGAGGAGGCCAGGGAGATTTATTCCATCATTGTCAAATCCCTCTCGCACATCCTGGTAGTGGATTCTGAGGTTAAAACGGTGGAATGTGGCATCAAAAGGATCATGGGGAACTCGACGGCGACGGAGCCAGAGACCCCAAAACTCACCGATCTCATCAGGTGGTTAAAAAGTAACATGTCAACACACGATGTGCTTCCCATCTTTTCAACCCAAGACCGAACCGTTACATTTTTTGTCAACCAGAAGATATTCAGGCGCATAGGCCACAGTGACAATGGGAGGCGGAAGAAGTAGCCCCGGGTGGGGTGTAGTGTTTTTTTTTTCTTGTGTGT
>NW_917057.1:0-2095 GCF_000209065.1 Trypanosoma cruzi
CCGGGACATGTTGGGCCTCGGCGGCTCACTCTCTCCTCCTTCCCTCCTCCTTCCGCTGGATCCGGTCACGCCGCGACGGTTGTGTGTGCGGGGTGCCTTCACAGCTGCAACACGTGAGAGCATATAAATATGTGTGTGTGGGCGGTGTGTGTGTGCTGTTGTTGGTTCTTTCAGTGCCTTCGAATTTCACAGTAGCGTTTAGCGCTTTTTTGCTTGCTTTCCTAGCGTGACTGTGTTCAAGAAGTGGAGAAGGCAGCAGCAACAGCGGAAATACACCAGAGAGGTCAGTGGGGAGCAGAGCAGAGCACCCACGCGGAGCGCAGGAGACAATCCAGAAGGAACGGCACGGAGGACCATCGCCCACAGAAAAGAGCAGCAACACGGCAAGTCGTAGCAGGCCGTCGGTGTGTGCAGGCCAGCCCTCACGCGGTGCGACACGCCACACCCAACAGGAAAGGACAGACAGAGAGATAGGCGGAGAAAAATGCATGGATGGATGCCGTCAGGAGGCACTCACAATCCACATGGCCCGTGAGCATGCAGCCACTCCACGCAGGAACACGAAAGAAAAGGAGAAAAAAGCAAGAAGCTGCACAAACAAACGGCAGACGAGGAAAGCACCGCCACGGCCCTCGCCCTGGCCGGCAACTCCACACCAGCCCTCACAAACAAACACCACCGCAGTGCCGTCAGTCCGCGGGTGAGAGGATTCGGCCATCCACACAACAAACGCACACACCGCCAGCAGTAATCCACCAATGGACGAGAAGAGACACACCGCCACCGCCTCCAGTTCAATCCCACGGACAACGGGATACGGCCACAGCCCGCAGCCAACACACAACGCATACCAAGCTAGCAATCACCCAAAGAGCCACACGCGGAAGCGATTCCTTATCCAGCAATGACGCGGCAACAACATTTCCAGCCATTCACCCACACTGGGATTTGGTGCCCGGCTCAAATAAGTCGCAGGCGGTGCATCACGCCTGCAGCAAAATTGACTCGCGGTGCGCGCTCCCTCTCTCCTCCTTCCCTTCATGCCCACGGAGGAAGCAGCCACCCGCAACCGCCAGCACACGCTACAAAAGAAGCATCCAAATCCACTGCAATGTGCATCTTGTGGTTGTGTGTGCCTGCAGACACACGAGGCAAAGAAGTAAAAGCAGGAGCAGAGCATGTGAAGGGACGCACAAACAAAAATGTACAGCAGAAGCGCATGGCAGAAATAACGAGAAAAAGACTGCTCAGGCTCATGATATTGCACGGCAGCCCAAGCAGCGGCAATTCATTTAAAAATTTATTAAAATAATTAGAAAAAACAATTCCCTTCCACCCCTCACACAAAAATGAAAAAAAAGAAAAAAAACGAAAAAAAAACGTCCTCTACTACGGCTACACACACAAAAGCACCCAACCACCACGTTGCTCCAGAGATCGTCCGCATATTTTGTCCGAAAATAAAATTAAAAGATATTTAAATTTCTTTCAACCGCCTGACCCTCCATGTGTCCGCACATCTTTTATATTTCATGGGTCATCTGCGTGTTGCTGCTCCCCTCAGCCCTCTCATCGGTGCGTGAGTGCGGCCCGCAGAGCACAGTCACTCGTGTGTGTGGGGACTGAGAGAAGCACGCAGACATGACGGCAGTCGCGTCACTCCATCGGGAGAGTGAGCGCAGCAAAAGCAAAAAACAAATCAGGAGAAAAGAAATGCTCACGAGGCCGACACCGAAGGGACTGCCGGCGCAAAGCAAAAAAAAATTACTTTAAAGAAAAACACGGCGGCAGGGTGTGGCTGTGTGTGTGGCGCTGCGGGTTTCTGCCCGCCCTGACCGCAAAACACAACAAAACAAGAGGGGAAGAAATGTGTGCTCCGCCCCACAGGCCCTCGTCGCACGCCCACACGTCACGGCTCCCTCAGCGCGCCGTTCGTCGCGGCCCCTCCTCATGCGTGCAGCAGGAGAGGCGCACAGGGCCGTCGTCATGGGCGTGTCGGTGGGTGTGCGAGTGGAGCAGTTGGGCGGAAACACACGGCACCCCTCACAGGAAGAGTGCAGCAACAAACAATTAAAAGAGGGAACAGCAGAAAAAG
>NW_917058.1:0-2095 GCF_000209065.1 Trypanosoma cruzi
ATCCATGCACACATCGCCTTCACATCCATCTCGTCTGGGCAATTCATGATGATTCGCGTGGCTTTTACTTGAGTCGCCCATTTATCATAGTTGTCCAGGCTTGGGGATGACACCACAATCATGCCCCATTCACGAAAAGTAGCAAAATAACTCGCTGGCGGTGCCCCTTGCTTTGTCACATCGTAGATAATGTACCCCTTCATTCCACGCTGCCACAAATCATACAAAACAATCTTGGAGATTTCATTACCCTCGTATTTTGTCACCGTCTGGATGGTCTTGTCAAACACGTACGTCGTATCTCCAAAACAGTGGACAACCACTTGGAGCTTCTCCACATCGTAGTGCAGCAGCTGGTAGAGGAGGTACGAACCGGCAGCCATCGACTTCCCAATCCCGGGCGTCCCAATCAACACACGCTTCTTGGGCTTAAATTCGGTCCCACTATAAGTGCTGAAGCATTCGCTTAGATCGTCAAAGACGATCCGCCACGCTCGCTCCACCTCACAGTTCACATAGCAGTCATGAATGGATTTATGCTCCTCCCATTCCCACGAGTACGGCCATCCCCTGTCCGAGGTGAGCACCATCAGCCTGAGACGCTCTGCACCAAATTGCTCCGCACCGTCATTCTTTTCGAAAGTTGTGCCAACTGCCGTGAATGTCCATGACTTTTCTGGTTTCCCCTCATGCACCTTCATTCCCATTCCGTTGCCGTCAGGAACCTCCACCACATGATGCCACCTCGCATTGTACACAGACTCGTACAATCCCTTCGGTTTCATCGATGCACTCTTAATTGTTCGGTTCCTCACTTCCTCGAGGGCTGCATCCAAAGTATCTTTATTGATGCTATGAACACCTGCCTTTACCTCCGCAGCAGCCTCTGACCACTTCAGTAGGTTGTGCACACCTTTATTGTAAAGGTTCTGTAAATCTACACAAAAATTCATTTCATCCCTTACAGCAATCTCCATACTCATATAATTATATAATTTCACTGTTTCATTCAATACTCCCTTATCGCCGATGTACTTCTCAGGGACCCTAACAAACTCCCTCAGCAAGACATTCCGATTTGCGTCCACGACACCCCTTCCGCCCAAATGGACCGTAAGAAAATCATTCAGCTTCGTGTTATTGGCGCGAACTCTTCTCCTCAACAGCACATCTTCGATCTTGGTGGAAAGGGTAAATTTTATTTGTTGCTTCCGCCTTGCCCGCTCCTCTGCCTTCCGCCTTGCCCTTTCCTTTGCCTCTCTTTCTGCTTCATCTCTCCGTAAATAAAGAAGGGCTGTGTCGAGTGCTCCCTTTGCAATGGGAGTGACCGTATCCTTTCCTTCAAAATCCCTCCAGTGTGCAAGCAAGAACACGCCTTCTCCCTTCAGTGTATACACAGCCTCCAGTAGTATTTTCGTCTCTCGGCATAACGGGAATTCCGCTATTGTGCACAATAACGTTTCGCCGTTGGAAAAAAGCATGGGGTTCATAAGAAACATCTCCATAGAGACGTCCTCATTGGCGTCCACAACGCCCCTGCCGCCAAGAAAATTGCGAAGGAATTCATTCAGCCTCTTGCTGGTGATGCGTTCCTTTCCCTCCAGCAGTACATCCTCCACCCGACTGTCAAGTGTCCAATTTGGTTGCTGCCTTTTCCCCACTCCTCTGCGAGTCGCAGCGGGTTGATCGGTGTCAGTATGGGACTCCGGCCTCGTTCTCTTCCGACAATCCCCTTGCGGCACAGTGGGCGCTCGAATCTCCACATTGCCACCTTGTACACTCTCCGGCCTTCCAGGCATCGTTTCTCCTTGTCTTTCTTAGTTGGATTGAGTTAGATCCAAACAATAACCACCCAACGTGGAGAATGAGAAAAAGAAAGACAATAGGCACAGTCATGAATCGAGGCCACAACAAGAGACTCACCCACACAGTGTGACGGCACAGTATTCGATGCACACCACATGCACGAGGACCACCGCAACGACGGCGAGTGGATGCCACCCACCCAGCACAGTGTTGGAGAGAGCCAACAACAACAACGTGGTGCGCACGGAGGGTTCGTCCACGCATACCGCTCGCCACGGTCCCGCACCCG
>NW_917059.1:0-2095 GCF_000209065.1 Trypanosoma cruzi
CGCGCGCAGCGTCGAGTTCGCCAGCAGCACACTCGAGTGCAGCGGCATCGCGCCATGCAGCACGATCGTGCCCTCCAGCGACGTCAAATTCGCCATGTTGACGAGGACGTGCGGCACCAGGCGCGCCGTGCTCTCGCTGAGGCCACCAATCCGCAGCTGCGCGCCGCCCGCAAGCACGCAGTGGCGCAGCGTCACGTTCAGCGCGTCAGCGAACACGTCCAACAAGCGCAGGTCCACCGTCACAGTGATCGGCCCGCTGAACAACACCGAGTCGAAGCACGCCGTCGCACGCCAGCCGCCAACCGTCACCGACTCCGTCAGCGTCACGCCACTCACGCAGCCCTGTGCACCGCCACCACCGCCACCGGACCTCGCAGGCGGCACGTCAAACGGCAGGCACGCGTCGCCCACGCCGCCGGCACGGCAGCCGCACACGCAGTCGGTGAACGACGCCGTCAGCGCATCGAAGCACGCCAGCGCGGCCGCACAGCCGTCGCACGGCACCACGCTCACGGAGGGCAGGCCGGCCATGCGGTAGTCGCCGCTGCTCTGCAGCACCCGGCCGCCGGCACGGTTGCACTGCACCGACACGACGCCGCTCGTGATTGCCAGCCCAGAGACAAGCGTCGCGCCAGTGGCAGCACAGCGCACAATCGACACGGCGCCGCCGCTCAGCGTCACACCCGACAGCGACGCCACCGACGACGCCTCGCCCACCGCCCACACGTCGCGCAGCTCCAGCCACCCGCCGCCACCGATCGTCCCACCGTCGCAGCGCACCAGCGACGACGCAACAGACCCCTCGACGCCCACGAAGCGCAGCACCGAGTCGGACACCGCGAGGCGCTCTCCGAGCACAATGCCGCCGCCGCTGCTCACAACCGACACGTTCGTCACGGAGAGCACCGAGTGGTTACGCAGACTGAGGCGCGACGAGGACGCCACATGCAACGCGGACGCGGTCGGACCGCCCGACGCCTCCAGCAACACGCCGTCAAACACCACCGCGCTCGACAGCAGGTCCAAACCGCCGCCAACGTACACCGCCGACCCACCCGCGTGCAACGACCTCAGCACAGTGCTGCTCACACGCAGCTGCGTCCGCAACAGCGAGGTCGCGTGCAGCACTAGCGGCGACGCCACCGCGTCCGTCAGCCCGCTCAGCTGCGAGTAGCGCATCGACCCCGCCGTAATAATCGTCGAGTCACGGACCGTCACGTTCGTGTGTGCCGGCAGGTTGTGCACAAACACAAGCGAGCAGTAGTTCCCGGACAGCCCGCTCACGCTCACCTCCAGGCTCCGGTCACTCGCCGGCTCGCCGCTGTAGCCCCGCACGTAGAGCTGCGCACCGCCGTCGCACAAGCAGTTCCTCAGTTCGATGCGCAAAGGGCCGGGAAGCATCGCCGCAACGTCAAACACTACAGCCACGCCGTTCGTGATGGACACGTCGTCCATCAGCACCGTGTCCACGGCGCGGCCCACCGTGATGGCTCTGTCCACCGTACCGCCCCGCAGTCGCAACACCACCGCACGCGCCGCGGGCATCCACGCCGCCGCCGCAACCAGCACCAACGCCACAAGCAGCGCCACACGCACAGCCGCAATGGCCCTGCACCGCACACGGTGCCGGCTGCGCGGACACGCACCCACAGAAGACCACATCCACCGACCCAATCACGTACCAACAGGGCTGTCGAGTTGCGTCGCACTCGCCCCGTCGACCGTAACTCCTGCCTAATAAATCCCTTCCTACAGATGGCAAACCCAGATACACGATTCCGATAGGTCGTTATCCCACTACTGCTGCTAATCCTACAGCAATTAATCCCTAACACCTTGAAACGATAGTTGTGCTGGTCAAACAAAAGTATCTCTATCTGCTTGCTCAAAAAAGGAAAAGGAAGCAACAAAAGTAACCAAACACAGTGGCACGCAGAGGCATCCGGTCACAGACAGTCCCCACCAATGCACAGCCACCGACACAAAAAAGCGCAGACGCCACAACGCCGGTTACACCATCGCCCTCCCACCGCCAACGCAACCCCACACAACCACCATGCAAAGTGGCAGGATCCAAGCAAAAAGACATACAACC
>NW_917060.1:0-2097 GCF_000209065.1 Trypanosoma cruzi
TGCAATAATATCAACGGTGTGGCACCACGGAATATGTGAGGGGGTGATGCACGATGAATCACAGTGGGCGGCATGCGAGGGAAGTGCACCGCGACGGAGCGTCACCCCGCCCTCAGCCTGCAGGGGAATGTACGCCCACAAGAATATATGGTCGAGGCACCACCAAACACACATGCCCTTCTGTGCACCAATAAATAGGAGCGAAGGTGCGTTCTGGTGCGTGGGAGTCCACTCACATATTCTCATTTCCACCGCAATAAACGGTGAGGAATCAGGTGCCACGGCAACGAAGGAGGAAATAAAAACATCTATTGCAGCACTTTTACCAGCGAAAAGCAGGAACAACACAAACTGAATTATTGGCTGCACCAACACAATAAAAATTCACAAGAGAAGGAAACAGTTGTGCACACTGCAGGAACCCCCAACACACGATGCAGGCATGAAGGTTTGCCCTCCGCAAAAACAATAACAACATATGCAGACACCTTCCACCCTCCAAAAAGAAACACGAATAAATGGCTGCTTTATTCCATTCCTTGCGCTTGACTTTGCGTGTGCGGCTGCGGTGGTGGTGGCTGCGCTTCCCGTGGAACAGCAATCCACGTGGTGTGCGGTGATCTCTCCTTTTCATGGTTTCTTTGCTTTTGTGTTGCTGTGTGCGCTGCACCTATTCTCGTGTGTGTGCGTACCCTCCGTGAGGGGAGCAGACACGACGGACCGCTCTCGCCGTGTGTACATGCGGTGGAGCCTTGCGTGCCGCTCCTGTTTGCTTCTCCCTCTTCCATCTGTGTGTTGGTGTTGCGGCAGGGCTGTGTGTGTGTGTGCCTGTTGCCGTGGATTGGAGTGTGTGTCGTGCGTGGTGTGCGGCGTACGGTGCATGCCTGGCTGCTGCCCTCTCCTCATGTGTGTTTGCCCTCTGTGTGTGTCTGCCGCACCTCTCGTCTCCCCTGTTGCTCTCCATGTCCCTCACTGCGCAGATCGGCTCCACACCACTGAACGACCACACTCACGATGATGACGTGCCGTCTGCTTTGCGCCCTGTTGGTGCTTGCCCTGTGCTGCTGCCCGTACGTGTGTGTGACAGGCACTGGTAAAGAACAAGATGGGGTCAACGGTTCAACGGCTGCTCAGCCACCGGGAGCAGATGTTCCAGGACCCGGTGGGACAGGGTCGCTGACACAGGCCGGTACTGCACAGACACAAAGTGGAAACCCCACATCACAAGCATTAAGTGCGGGAACCGGTGGACGAGGGAGTCCAGATACAGAAAGTCCGGGGCCTATTACAAAACAGGAACAGGCACAAGGTGGGTCAGGGTCGTCAGGTGGGTCGGTTAACCCAACTACATCGTCAAGTTCCGTGACCGGTACGGTATCGGCACAAAGTCGGAAGGAACATGCGCCAACAACAACAACCACTACTACGACAAAAGCACCAACTACCACCACCACTACGACTACGGAGGCGCCAACCACAACGACCACCCGCGCACCGTCACGTCTTCGCGAAATCGACGGCAGCCTCAGCAGCTCTGCGTGGGTGTGTGCCCCGCTGCTGCTCGCCGTATCCGCGCTGGCGTACACCACTCTGGGCTGAAGAATTGTGTGCGGGCTGTGCGTGCCAGCACTCAACCGCGGGGACTTGTGTGCGTCTACTGTGGTCCGATGTACTAAACAGGATGAACTAATGATTGTGTATTGCTTCACTTGCTTCCGCTGCCCTGCTGTGTGCTCCTTGCCGCTCCCCGCATCCGTCACGTTGAACGCACCCCAGACACACTCATATGCATGGCACGCACACAACTGTTTGCGTGGAATCGCATTTGAGGATGGGTGCGTGCGCGCTGGAGCCATACTGTGCAGCCCTTTGTTTTGTGTGTTTTCACATTTCTTACTTCATTGCTGTTTGTTTAGCTGTGTTTTGTTTCTAATTGTTTTGTGTGTTTTCTGTTTGCTTGCTGCTGGGCGTTGTGTGTTTTTGCCCTTTCACTGCTTTCAACTGCCTCATGGTGTGTGTGCGCTGCCGCTGCTGGGCTGCTGCCATTTGTGACTGTGCGGTGGCTGTGCGTGTTGTAGCGGCCGTGTCTCTCCTTTG
>NW_917061.1:0-2098 GCF_000209065.1 Trypanosoma cruzi
GCCTGCGGGTATGTCCGAGGAAGGAAGCAGAGGAGGCAGCTCCATGCCTGCGGGTACGTCCGAGGAAGGAAGCAGAGGTGGCAGCTCCATGCCTGCGGGCACGTCCGAGGAAGGAAGCAGAGGTGGCAGCTCCATGCCTGCGGGTACGTCCGAGGAAGGAAGCAGAGGAGGCAGCTCCATGCCCGCGGGTACGTCCGAGGAAGGAAGCAGAGGTGGCAGCTCCATGCCCGCGGGTACGTCCGAGGAAGGAAGCAGAGGTGGCAGCTCCATGCCCGCGGGTACGTCCGAGGAAGGAAGCAGAGGAGGCAACTCCATGCCTGCGGGTACGTCCGAGGAAGGAAGCAGAGGTGGCAGCTCCATGCCTTCGGGCACGTCCGAGGAAGGAAGCAGAGGTGGCAGCTCCATGCCTTCGGGTACGTCCGAGGAAGGAAGCAGAGGTGGCAGCTCCATGCCTGCGGGTACGTCCGAGGAAGGAAGCAGAGGTGGCAGCTCCATGCCTGCGGGTACGTCCGAGGAAGGAAGCAGAGGAGGCAGCTCCATGCCTTCGGGCACGTCCGAGGAAGGAAGCAGAGGTGGCAGCTCCATGCCCGCGGGTACGTCCGAGGAAGGAAGCAGAGGAGGCAGCTCCATGCCTGCGGGTACGTCCGAGGAAGGAAGCAGAGGAGGCAGCTCCATGCCCGCGGGTACGTCCGAGGAAGGAAGCAGAGGAGGCAGCTCCATGCCTGCGGGTACGTCCGAGGAAGGAAGCAGAGGAGGCAGCTCCATGCCCGCGGGTACGTCCGAGGAAGGAAGCAGAGGTGGCAGCTCCATGCCTTCGGGCACGTCCGAGGAAGGAAGCAGAGGTGGCAGCTCCATGCCTTCGGGCACGTCCGAGGAAGGAAGCAGAGGTGGCAGCTCCATGCCTTCGGGTACGTCCGAGGAAGGAAGCAGAGGAGGCAGCTCCATGCCTGCGGGTACGTCCGAGGAAGGAAGCAGAGGTGGCAGCTCCATGCCCGCGGGTATGTCCGAGGAAGGAAGCAGAGGAGGCAGCTCCATGCCTGCGGGTACGTCCGAGGAAGGAAGCAGAGGAGGCAGCTCCATGCCTTCGGGCACGTCCGAGGAAGGAAGCAGAGGTGGCAGCTCCATGCCCGCGGGTACGTCCGAGGAAGGAAGCAGAGGAGGCAGCTCCATGCCCGCGGGTACGTCCGAGGAAGGAAGCAGAGGAGGCAGCTCCATGCCTGCGGGTACGTCCGAGGAAGGAAGCAGAGGAGGCAGCTCCATGCCCGCGGGTACGTCCGAGGAAGGAAGCAGAGGTGGCAGCTCCATGCCTTCGGGCACGTCCGAGGAAGGAAGCAGAGGTGGCAGCTCCATGCCTTCGGGCACGTCCGAGGAAGGAAGCAGAGGTGGCAGCTCCATGCCTTCGGGTACGTCCGAGGAAGGAAGCAGAGGAGGCAGCTCCATGCCTGCGGGTACGTCCGAGGAAGGAAGCAGAGGTGGCAGCTCCATGCCCGCGGGTACGTCCGAGGAAGGAAGCAGAGGAGGCAGCTCCATGCCTGCGGGTACGTCCGAGGAAGGAAGCAGAGGAGGCAGCTCCATGCCTGCGGGTACGTCCGAGGAAGGAAGCAGAGGAGGCAGCTCCATGCCTGCGGGTACGTCCGAGGAAGGAAGCAGAGGTGGCAGCTCCATGCCTTCGGGTATGTCCGAGGAAGGAAGCAGAGGAGGCAGCTCCATGCCTGCGGGTACGTCCGAGGAAGGAAGCAGAGGAGGCAGCTCCATGCCTGCGGGTACGTCCGAGGAAGGAAGCAGAGGAGGCAGCTCCATGCCTTCGGGTACGTCCGAGGAAGGAAGCAGAGGTGGCAGCTCCATGCCTTCGGGCACGTCCGAGGAAGGAAGCAGAGGTGGCAGCTCCATGCCTGCGGGTACGTCCGAGGAAGGAAGCAGAGGAGGCAGCTCCATGCCTGCGGGTACGTCCGAGGAAGGAAGCAGAGGTGGCAGCTCCATGCCTGCGGGTACGTCCGAGGAAGGAAGCAGAGGAGGCAGCTCCATGCCTGCGGGTACGTCCGAGGAAGGAAGCAGAGGAGGCAGCTCCATGCCTGCGGGTACGTCCGAGGAAGGAAGC
>NW_917064.1:0-2101 GCF_000209065.1 Trypanosoma cruzi
TTGCCGGGGATATCGCTGCTCTTTCGGAAAGAATCACCAGCTTCTCTTCTCTCCGTGTTGTGGCTATAGTTTCCCCAGACTTTGCCATTAATAACATTTTTCCCATAGTACAAAATGCCGTGTCCGTCTCTGAATATCTTAGGGCGGCTCTATTTTTTGTCTTATGGTTGTGCGCATGTGTTTTGGCGATGGCGGCAGTCGTGCTTAAGGTGACTCAGATTGAATTTGCAAGTACACTCAGTATCAGTAGCTGGACTTTTGGTGAGTTTATCCAACTTGTGGGTCTTACCATGAACTTGGCTCGTGTAAATGATTCCTACGAGACAGAAACTCAGGTGCTATTGGATGCGGTTCATCGCCACTTCTGCAGTCCTGGAATGCCAAAGGATAGTTTTAATCGTGTGGAGTGTTTATACACACGTGTTTGCGACTACTTATCTCTTCCACGCCCTAAGAAATACGAGTTTTTTGATGCAATCTTTGACTACCACTTTAACCTCGCGCAGGAGCAAAAAAATATCCCATTGCCTATGAAACTGCGTAAGATGCTGAATTATTTGGCCTTTATACTTCGAACGGACAATGCGGTCTTACGCCGATTACTGCAGATGTCGCAGTCACCACTTCCTTTCTTTCAGATGGGGCGTGACGCTTTTTTTCAATGCTTCAATGAACAAGATGAGTTGGGCATGCTGGTTGCGGTTTGGCGAAGTGATCCCGCATCGCTACCGGTGAAACTGTTTGGGATGGAAAATAAGGGCGTGTTTAACATCACCTACAAATGTGAAAATGGACGCCACGCGTGGGATGCGGATAACATGTCTCATATTCATTGCCACTCGGAGTCTGAGAAGAAGTTCCACAGGGATGTTGTTGATGCGTGCCTTTAACTTTTGTGAAAGGAAAGAAAAAATGTGCTCGCATCTGTATTATGCGATATAGATGATTAAGGCCAGTTTTTGGCGGGTGGTTTTTGCCGCTTTAAAGTTTCTTTTTTTTTTTTTTATATATATCTATACATATATATATATACCCAAACATTTTTCTGCCATTTTTTTTTTTTGCTTGTGTGCGGCCTCCGTTTTGGTGCTGAGTGGATGTTTTCTTTGGAAGGAATGCGTGCGGTTTGCCGATTATGTTTTATTGCATGTGCTCTTTCTTTTTCTCAAATTCTTTTTTTTTTTACTTGCCTTTACTGTGCCTCTTGATCTTCTTTTTTTTTTTTTTTTTCTTTTCCATCCGTTAACCGCGAACGGCGGTAGAAATTTATTGATTTTGTGTGGGAACCTTTTGAAGCATTACGCATCGAGGAGGAAGGAGGAAAGGGGAAATAACAAGAGAAACAAACGGACAGTGTGGTGCTGGAGGGCGCAGCGGTGGTAGATGCAGTCGGAGGACGACCAGTTCTCAAAGCAGAATGGCACGGCACTGGAGCTTGTGGAGGAGTGGGAAAGTAGACACGAGCGGATTGCGGAATGGCGAAGGCTAAACACGGAACGGTACGGCTATCGCGCTGCATACCACGAGGCGGTCACGGAAAAGGATGATGTGCCTCCAGAGTATCTGCGCAAGCTGGTGAAAGATAATGGTGATCTTAGCGGGAAAAGCTTCGGTACAGAGCGCAAGTTGTGTGTTGCGTTGTTGAAGTACATGCCATTGGCGCTCTACAAGTTGCTTGAGAATATGCCGATGCCCTGGGAAGAGACACGATATGTCAATGTTGTGTACCACATGGGAGGTGTGCTGACGCTTGTTGATGATACACCGACGGTAGCGGAACAGCTTTATCTGGCTCAGTGGGGTTCTATGTGGACAAGGATGCGTTCTCACAAGGTGGAACTGCAGCAGGAGGGAGGAGCGTTTCGTCGCATGATTCATAAAGGCAATGAAAACGAACCACCCATAGAGTATGGGGATTACATCATGGACCGTGAGCCCCCAGAAGCCGTGCATGATGAGCTTGATGAAGAGGATTCTGCTGCCATTATTGATTGGTTCTATGATCCCTTTCCCCGTTTGGTGCACCCAAACCAAATTCGTGGACCACGTCGACCCAATGGATATTATTTTTCTATTAATGTTGTTGAGTGTCTCTTTCGTA
>NW_917065.1:0-2102 GCF_000209065.1 Trypanosoma cruzi
AATACAATCGTAAGCGAATCATCAAGCCCACGGAAAAGGCATCGGCCGCCATCATCAAGGATGCATCGCTCCATGGATGGAGAGCCGTTTCTATTCCAGACTCCGGCGACGTTAAAATTGCCGGGGGAAATGGGAGATGAAGCCTTTTCTTATCATGCAGGCCGAGGCACGAGCGGTCCGCTTAGCCTTATCGGCCTTTTCCGCCATCTTGCCATCCACCATGGACGTTTGGGTGGACAACACTTCGCCGCAAGGAGCTGCGAATAAAGGCAACTCGGAATCGCACGCCTTGACGTGGGAGCTGCAACGGATATGTTTGTTGACTCTCGCGGAGTGCGGGCAACTTTCGCGTACGCACAGTCTTCGGAAAACCCCGCAGACGGCATATCACGCGGTCGTGTGTTCACACTTCGGAACTTGTGAAGGGGATCGGCGGGGTCTTGTGGCTGGAGGACCCCAAAGTCTGCCACTTCGTAAGTAACAATATGTTAATCCTAACTGAGAACAAAGGACCATGCTAATGGTCCACAGAATTCTATATATTGAATGAAAAGAAAACATTGAAGCCATTAACTAACGAACCTTTTTTCCTAACTTGTTTGGTTTCCATAGATAATTCAGGATCCGGCCAGCGGTCAACGAGATTATTCTGGCTGATGAAATCTCTTTCTCCATAGAAGGAAAGCCACAGTGCCTTCCTTTTCATTTAATTTGCCATTTCCCATTTGTAATCCGAATACAAAACTCCCCTCTCCATCTCTCTACACGAATGTACATGCATATATATATATATATGGTGCAAGTGGGATGGAGGGGTGCGATGAATTCCCCCACAACCTTCTTATCACTGCATGGCTTATTCTCAATTCCCTGATGGGCTTTCCTTTCAGCCCTTTTAGGGGAAGGAAGAACGCATGCAATGAAAAATAACATGAAAGAAAATATTATTCGCCCTCTTTTCTTTAAGCTGTTTCCCCCGAACATTGTGAACCTGAAGTTCTGGGCCACATCCTTCATGACTTCGGGAATTTGTGCGGCACTCTCCACTTCGGCTGTCGTAACATCACGTGGGGTGCGACACAACAGGAAAAAAACCTTGCATCTACAGTGAGTCTCTTATTATTATTATTATTAAAAGAGAAGCAACAGCGACAAGATGTCTTTAACCCTCCCAACGCCACAAGACAGCCGTGAACAGGCGCCACTACATCGTTACGTCCTGCCCCTTTGCAGATGTGGCTAACGCACTTGTGACCTCCCCATTGAGCCTCCGCTGCTGTTTCTCCTCAGCCCTGCAGACAGCTGCAGGATAGCGAGCAACCACAAATACGTTGGTGCCACCGGCCGTTGTCACACACACACACACACACACCGGAAATAGCAGCATGGCATCTGGTCTCATCCTCACCTTGTGATACCACCAAGAAGCTGGGCCAATTGTTTTCATCGGAATGCTTCATTTCCGCTGTGTTTTAGTGAAGAAAGCATCAGCTCCACCATCACAAAAGGCCATGCGACAAGAGTTCAACAGCGATTGGGTCAATGGATGAGAAAATGATGACAATGATAAACAAACGGATGAGCTTGAGAGTTGCGTGGTGTTCTTTTCGCCCAAAAGGGGCGGAAAGAGAAAAAAGAACGATGCTCGTTCAATGCGTGCATTATTTTGCTTAGGTGATGCATGCACAGCAAGTGTAACTCATTGCCCTCCGTGTCGTGGGCCTGTCAATTTCCGTCAGCGTGTGTTTTCATGACAGCCAAAGGAGGCCGTATATTTGAAGAGAGAGATAAAAAGCCGAGACGCCGGAAAGTACTATCAGAATTCATTCACACAGTGAAACAAGTCCCAAATGGTGATGGCACAACAGTTTTTTAAAAATAGAAAAGAAACATGCACAGTAATATCATTTTATTTGTCGGCCGAAGCCTTGACAATTGCAAGAAAGTCCCCTAAATTCCTCTCAAGCTTCTTTCATGTAACTTGAATTTTATTTCCCCGCAATCATTTGGAGCCAAAACAACAGTAAACCGCAAAAGCATCGTTTTCATTTTACTCGGCGCCAAACATTAGCTACGCCGGCCCTATCGTATCGCTAAATGAA
>NW_917066.1:0-2103 GCF_000209065.1 Trypanosoma cruzi
TCAGCCGAGTGCAGCACCCTCGTGGGCAAGAGCTCGCGAAATTCCTCCAAGCAGCGGATAGTTCAGGGTTGTTTGGTGTCCAGTGTGTGAACACGCAAACAGATAGTGACAGAGAGTGTCTCTGACTCCCACCATTCATAATTGGAAACAAAAATTTGGACCACAACGTGTGATGCAGCAGCCGCTCGAAAACGATCAGCCGAGTGCAGCACCCTCGTGGGCAAGAGCTCGCGAAATTCCTCCAAGCAGCGGATAGTTCAGGGTTGTTTGGTGTCCAGTGTGTGAACACGCAAACAGATATTGACAGAGTGTGTCTCTGACTCCCACCATTCATAATTGGAAACAAAAATTTAGACCACAACGTGTGATGCAGCAGCCGCTCGAAAACGATCAGCCGAGTGCAGCACCCGTGTGGGCAAGAGCTCGCGAAATTCCTCCAAGCAGCGGATAGTTCAGGGTTGTTTGGTGTCCAGTGTGTGAACACGCAAACAGATAGTGACAGAGAGTGTCTCTGACTCCCACCATTCATAATTGGAAACAAAAATTTGGACCACAACGTGTGATGCAGCAGCCGCTCGAAAACGATCAGCCGAGTGCAGCACCCTCGTGGGCAAGAGCTCGCGAAATTCCTCCAAGCAGCGGATAGTTCAGGGTTGTTTGGTGTCCAGTGTGTGAACACGCAAACAGATATTGACAGAGTGTGTCTCTGACTCCCACCATTCATAATTGGAAACAAAAATTTAGACCACAACGTGTGATGCAGCAGCCGCTCGAAAACGATCAGCCGAGTGCAGCACCCTCGTGGGCAAGAGCTCGCGAAATTCCTCCAAGCAGCGGATAATTCAGGGTTGTTTGGTGTCCAGTGCATGAACACGCAAACAGATATTGACAGAGTGTGTCTCTGACTCCCACCATTCATAAATTGGAAACAAAATTTAGACCACAACGTGTGATGCAGCAGCCGCTCGAAAACGATCAGCCGAGTGCAGCACCCTCGTGGGCAAGAGCTCGCGAAATTCCTCCAAGCAGCGGATAATTCAGGGTTGTTTGGTGTCCAGTGCATGAACACGCAAACAGATATTGACAGAGAGTGTCTCTGACTCCCACCATTCATAATTGGAAACAAAAATTTGGACCACAACGTGTGATGCAGCAGCCGCTCGAAAACGATCAGCCGAGTGCAGCACCCGTGTGGGCAAGAGCTCGCGAAATTCCTCCAAGCAGCGGATAATTCAGGGTTGTTTGGTGTCCAGTGCATGAACACGCAAACAGATATTGACAGAGAGTGTCTCTGACTCCCACCATTCATAATTGGAAACAAAAATTTGGACCACAACGTGTGATGCAGCAGCCGCTCGAAAACGATCAGCCGAGTGCAGCACCCTCGTGGGCAAGAGCTCGCGAAATTCCTCCAAGCAGCGGATAATTCAGGGTTGTTTGGTGTCCAGTGTGTGAACACGCAAACAGATAGTGACAGAGAGTGCCTCTGACTCCCACCATTCATAATCGGAAACAAAAATTTGGACCACAACGTGTGATGCAGCAGCCGCTCGAAAACGATCAGCCGAGTGCAGCACCCTCGTGGGCAAGAGCTCGCGAAATTCCTCCAAGCAGCGGATAGTTCAGGGTTGTTTGGTGTCCAGTGCACGAACACGCAAACAGATAGTGACAGAGAGTGTCTCTGACTCCCACCATTCATAATTGGAAACAAAAATTTGGACCACAACGTGTGATGCAGCAGCCGCTCGAAAAAGATCAGCCGAGTGCAGCACCCTCGTGGGCAAGAGCTCGCGAAATTCCTCCAAGCAGCGGATAGTTCAGGGTTGTTTGGTGTCCAGTGTGTGAACACGCAAACAGATAGTGACAGAGTGTGTCTCTGACTCCCACCATTCATAATTGGAAACAAAAATTTAGACCACAACGTGTGATGCAGCAGCCCCTCGAAAACGATCAGCCGAGTGCAGCACCCTCGTGGGCAAGAGCTCGCGAAATTCCTCCAAGCAGCGGATAGTTCAGGGTTGTTTGGTGTCCAGTGCACGAACACGCAAACAGATAGTGACAGAGTGTGTCTCTGACTCCCACCATTCATAATTGGAAACAAAA
>NW_917067.1:0-2103 GCF_000209065.1 Trypanosoma cruzi
CGTGTGCCGCTGTTTGTTTCTACCTGCGCCTTCTGCCGCGCCGAGGGGTCTACATGGGGGTCCACATTGGTACCTCTAATTTTGGGGATAAGGGCTTACCGGGCAGCAGATTTATGATTGGCTGGTGTTATGTATTGTCGAGGGACGTGGCGGAGGCGTTGGTGTCGTACAAGCCGCTTCGGCGCCTGGCGTACTTGCCGTACAGCAAGGAGCGTGATCACGAGTTTGCTCTGCTTCGGTTTCACTACGAGGACACCATGGTTGGTTGGGTTCTTGAGAAGGAAGTGAAGTACCAGCCAATGATATACGTCAAGGTACTGTCCTGCCATTTCCATGACGCTCGCAATAACACGGGGCACTCGCAGGTGGTGCCGACCTCGATGTGTATCCATCATGTGCAGGAGGACGACTACGCTGCACTTATGGCGCGCTTCGGCAACGACACATCGCCTGTCGCCCGTGTAGAACGTGTCTCCGACGACACGATATACCCGTCGTGCAATTGACAAACAAATGAAATTATCTGTTTCCTGTGCGTGTTGGATACTAATGTATTGCTTGATTGGTTGCTGCACCCCGGTTTGTGCCCTGTGCGCTCTGTGGCCGAACGAAGTGGAATGTGTCACTGACTGCCCTGTGCCCCCATGGAGCATGCCAATGTCCCTCCCCGACCCGCGTGCGGAACGCTGTGCTGGAGACAGTGGGCGTCCGTTGCGTTGTGCTGCGTGTGTGCTTCTTCTGGAGGCACGCGGTGTGGCTGCGCGTCTGTGGGTCGGGCCGGCAATGAACAATGTATGTGAGTCTGTGTTTTTTTTAATTTTTATTAGGAGCCTGTGAAGAAAATGATCGCGGAAGAGCTGGCGAACTTAGTTAATGTATATATACTGCTAAAACGAATATACACTTCTTTACGACAGTTTTCTATCTCACGACTTTTGGGAACGCCACGACTTTAAGGGCATCAGGGAGCCGACAGAGGCCGGATAATTTTTTATTTTATCTTCCCACCCGCTCCCTTTTAGTTCCCACCACGCAGCGGGGTCTTGTGGCTGCAGGACCCCAAAGTCTGCCACCTCGTAGTTAATAAATAAATGTATGTATCCTATCCGAATAGAATGAACGGGCCACGATTCAGGCTAACGGATGGTATATATAAACATACAGTCACCCGGTGTTAAACTTTGAGGATGTGGTGAATCCACTGTTATTCCATGCATCCCTTGTTATTCGTATCTGGTTTGGTTTCTATTATTGAGCAACTCAGGATCAGCCAGCGGCCCAGAAGATTTCTCTGTTTTAATTGTGCGATTGGGAAATGGAGGGATTTAACATTTTTGTGTGTGTGCGTTGCTTGCTCCGGCCCTCCCACACCTCAGCCCTCACCTCGCGGTGGGGAGCCGCTGGGAATGCATTCTTGTGTGTTAGTGTAATTTATTTGTGAACGGAGCATCCCACGGTGCGACTTGCCGTCAGTGCCGGTGGTGTGGCTCTCGGTGTGTGGAGAGTGCGTGCCGTGACGCTCGCCCCGCTGCCGATGCGCCGAGCGGACGGGACAACGCCAGTGGCACACAGTTCCCTGCTTGTTGGCGACGCAGCTGTCCCTTTCTTTTCACTGCTTGTGTTCTCTTGTAGAAGGCTGCACAGTGTAGGGGCGTCGCGGGCGGACGGGAAGCAGACGACGGGTGGACTCGCTGGTGGGCGGCGGGCTTGCGGCGGCTTTCCGCGTTGCGGTGGAACGCCGCCGGCCTCACTCTGGCGGAACGTCTGGCGCTGAGCACGAAGTTGCGTGGCGAGAACGTGTTTTTTTGTGTGTGATGCGTGATACGGAGACGTCCCCCACCCTGAAGCCACCGCCTTTGGCCTGGCGGGGTGCAGCACCACGGGACTGCTCGCAATTGTCGTGGCGGCGGTGTGTCCATTCTCGTCCGTGAGGGGCCACAGGCGGTGGCAGGACCGGCCCCTGTCGCCCGCATCGAGCTGGCGCAAGCGACGAACAGACCAGCGGCAGGAAGCAACATGGTGGCGTCATCGGCGTGTCTCCTTCCCTCCTCTGCAAAGAGCACGACGGTGGAGGACTTGGATGTGCAGCTCTGCATGGACGGG
>NW_917069.1:0-2105 GCF_000209065.1 Trypanosoma cruzi
TTAACACCAAATACACCACAAACACTCTATCAACAAACTTAACATTAATGATTTAACTATCTAACACTGCTATCTCAACAAATAAACTTCATACCTCAATCTAACTACAACCATTCATTAACATACTACTCACCTATCATCCACTAACAACAACACTACACTAATACCAACTACAACTTTATCATCATTACCTAATCCACACTATATTACACCAACCCCAATCGAACCCCCACCTCCCCTAAATTTTAGCATTTTCCCCAAAATAATGTACGGGGGAGATGCATGAATTTCCGCCCCAAAAGTTGAACGCCCCTCCCAAAACCAAATTTTCCGAATTCCAGGTGCAACTTACAACAGCAACATAACCCACAACACGCGTAACCATAAACAATATATAATACATAACTTAAGTATATAATCAATGATCAACTATCTTTAGAATTCATCATCATTATCTACCCCTGAATCACATTGAATCCCAACTACAATATCATCCTATATACAATCTAAACTCATACATCCCAAAACCAAAATAAAATACATAACACCCTCTCACCCCAGCCACTATATTACACCAACCCCAATCGAACCCCACCTCCCGTGAAAATCCGCAAATTCAGGAAAATAATGTACGGGGGAGATGCATGAATTCTGGCCCCAAAAGTTGAACGCCCCTCCCAAAACCAACTTTCCTGAATTCCCGAACCCCTATATTCAGAATATATAACATATAATCATTAACAACAGATCACACATAATCAAAATCACTTCGCTAATCTCACACCCTCAACCTCTTACAGTTTATCATACAATAGTCATACATACTCAATAACACAAATAACATATTCAAACTCATATCATAAACTAACCTATCACCTGCACACCACTAACTCTAAATCACCCTGTGTCACTAATGCTATATTACACCAACCCCAATCGAACCCCACCTCCCGTGAAAATCCCCAAATTTCCAAAAATAATGTACGGGGGAGATGCATGAATTCCCGCCCCAAAAGTTGAACGCCCCTCCCAAAACCAACTTTCCGATTTCCCACAACCACAAATTAACAGATAAACACCTTACCCCTACAAAGCCAACCACACAACCTCACCCACTAACAAGCACAGTATATCTTCAATAACATTCATAAAATAACAAATCATTATATACTTAAGATCTCTTACCCTCGTTATCATCCACATATTATCTGTGTTATATCATACATCACCACTACACAATACAAACACCAAAATTCTAAATACACTCACCCACGCTATATTACACCAACCCCAATCGAACCCCCACCTCCCGTGAAAATCCCCAAATTTCCAAAAATAATGTACGGGGGAGATGCATGAATTTCCGCCCCAAAAGTTGAACGCCCCTCCCAAAACCGAACCTCCGGAAATTTCGAACCCCCGTTTAACACCAAATACACCACAAACACTCTATCAACAAACTTAACATTAATGATTTAACTATCTAACACTGCTATCTCAACAAATAAACTTCATACCTCAATCTAACTACAACCATTCATTAACATACTACTCACCTATCATCCACTAACAACAACACTACACTAATACCAACTACAACTTTATCATCATTACCTAATCCACACTATATTACACCAACCCCAATCGAACCCCACCTCCCCTAAATTTTAGCATTTTCCCCAAAATAATGTACGGGGGAGATGCATGAATTTCCGCCCCAAAAGTTGAACGCCCCTCCCAAAACCAAATTTTCCGAATTCCAGGTGCAACTTACAACAGCAACATAACCCACAACACGCGTAACCATAAACAATATATAATACATAACTTAAGTATATAATCAATGATCAACTATCTTTAGAATTCATCATCATTATCTACCCCTGAATCACATTGAATCCCAACTACATATCATCCTATATACAATCTAAACTCATACATCCCAAAACCAAAATAAAATACATAACACCCTCTCACCCCAGCCACTATATTACACCAACCCCCAATCGAACCCCACCTCCCGTGAAAATCCGCAAATTCAGGAAAATAATGTACGGGGGAGATGCATGAATTCTGGCCCCAAAAAGTGAACGCCCCTCCCAAAA
>NW_917070.1:0-2105 GCF_000209065.1 Trypanosoma cruzi
CCGATTAGATTAAACTCATATACCCTGCGGCGGCCATCATCACACGCAGTCATCATGATGAGTTTGTCCTTCCACTCCACGACGGAGGGATCACCGCAGCCGTCGGCAGACATCTCCCTCGATACCGTCCAACCCGCAGTGTCCGAGGAGTACATAATCAGTGAAACGGCTTTCCCATTCTCTTTTTTTGTGCCTTCCAATGGAAACAAGAGAGTATTGCCTTTTGTCTTAATACCCGATCCACCACCGCCAATCAGTCGTGTCCAGGATTGTTCCTGTCTGCCGTTAGAAATCCATGGGAGATCGTAACTATCTTTCCAAAGGATCCTTTTGTTGGTACTGCCTGCCTCATTGCTAATGTTACCTTTTACCAGCAAGAGTCCACATTGAAACACAGAATCTGCCTTACCCTCATATGTCCAACTGTAGTTTCCAGCAAGCATGTAAATATCACTTCCCTGCACGACTGTTGTTGGTCGGCTCACGTGTACCTTCTTCACTCGTTGAGTGCCAGCCAGAACTGCTGTTTGGGAGGGGCATTGTTCTCCTCCGGAAGAACGGTTCGCCAGTACTTGTGTCTTCAATTTACTTGTATCCAACTCATTTGGCTGTTCATCAGTCAGAGACAAAAACTCCGAGGCAATCCCAGTAAAAACGCATCCTCCGGTGCCCGTGCACTGCGCCTCGGCAACGGCAAACACATCACCATTCATCTCAACAAGACTGGGAACACGGAGCGAACTCACTGCCTCCCCATTTTTTGCATCTCTCCAATGAAACGATTTCTCCGGTGAAGATCCTGAAGCTGACGACGTGTCCTCAGCGGTCGCAGCTCCACCAGTGCCGCAGCACATCATCACGACGAGGAAGAGCAGCACCGCGGAATTAAACACACGCCGGGACATGTTGGGCCTCTGCGGCTCACTCTCTCTTCCTTCCCTCCTCCTTCCGCTGGACCCGGTCACGCGGCGACGGTTGTGTGTGCGGGGTGCCATGACTGCAGCAACACGTGAGAGCATGTAAATATGTGTGTGTGGGCGGTGTGTGTGCTGTTGGCCCTTTCAGAGCCTTCGAATTTCACAGTAGCGTTTAGCGCTTGATTTCCTCCTACGTGTGTGATTGAGAGAGTGGAGAGAAAAGATGCCAATAAAAGAGGTAAAACAGCGAGCACCGTCACCCATCCACAGAGAGTGGCATCATCATCCCCGCCGCAGTCGCTCCCAACAACAACAACTCACGCACATAAACACAAAGAACAGCAGAAGCAGTAGAAATGCACCGGGAACACACACAGAGAGTAAGAATGACGAGTTTGTGTGCGGCCGGTGCACGGCTCTCTCTCACTCACTCTCACGCGGCAACCGCCGCAGCCGCACACGCAACAACAACAAGAAGAAGAAAAAGAGGGGAGGTGGTGTGAGAGACCGCGGTGCTGCCGTCACTGTTTTTTGTGCTCGTCGTATCAGTTGTGTTGGCGGTTATTGTCGTTGCTTTCGTATCTTCCCCAGTTCCTTCTGAGTCCTTGTCATGGTGGCTTTGTGGTGTGGCGGCGGTCTCAGGCAACGGAACATTTTTTTACCTTCACTCGTGGTGCCTTCGCCATCCTGTTCGCGGGAACAAACACCGTCTTTTGGAGGCGATGGAAGATTTCCTCCCGCAATTCCCGCAGGCAGTGTGTTCTCCCCGTTACCCGTTGTGAGTGCGCTCTCTACCGCTGGTGTATTTTTGTCGGTTTCCTTTTTTCCTTCAACTTCCGTTTGCGTAAGATTGACATTTAATTCCCGACTGCCGGAAGGAGAGATGCTCCCTGCAGATGCAATTGACAGTTCTGTTTGCTTCTCACTGCCAATTAACTTCTTTTCGGTGGAATCTGAGCCCAGTGCAACTGTTCCCTCTTGACCACTCTGCCCTCGTACCTTTTCTTCTTCTTCATTTTCCCTTCCTCCATCATCATCATCACCTTCTTCACTATCGTCATCAACATCCTCATCATCTTCCTCTGTAGGTAAGGAAGGTGAATTTTCTTTAGCATCTGCTGCTCAACCTTTTAAGTGTTGCGTGCCTTGTGAAGACGCTTCAAGTCCTTTTGATTCCGGCGGAGACTT
>NW_917071.1:0-2106 GCF_000209065.1 Trypanosoma cruzi
CCGTTGGTGCTCTCTTATGCACGACACGCACCGCTGCCGTCCTGCCTGGCTGCATGGGCGGAGCACCGTAACTGTTTCTGTTTTGTTTTCATTGCATTGAGTGGGCGACCTCTCTCTCTCTCCCTCTGTGTGTGTGTTTTGCTTTACGGGAGTAATGAGAGTGTGTGTGCGCTGGTAGTCCCACGCTTCGGCTTTTTGTTTTGTTTTTCTTTTTGATTTTGTGGTTGAGTGCACCCATTCCGCGGCTGCGTGTGTGTGTGTGCGATGATATGAGTAATTTGCGTGTGTGCTATCTGCCTCTCTCTGCCGTTGCTTTCTTCAGACTCTCTTGTGGCGCACAGCTGCTCCGCAAGTATAGGCGCTGCCAAACACACAAGCACATGCACACACACATGCCGTGTTTAAAACGCTGAGAATGCACGCACGCACAGGATTGTGGCTGCGGAGGCCCTCGCGAGGGGGGAAAAGCCTGCATTTTGTTTTTTTTTGACATGTTGCTCGGTGTGTGCTGACGCGTGACGAATAACACACGCCCCAATAAGCGGAAAAGAAGTAAAACAAAATGGCGCTGAGCGGCACACCGGTAAGCCAAAAATACGCAATCACCAATAAAAAAGCCGGCGATCACCCAGCAGGCACATCAAGCCTCCTAAAAACCAACCTGGAACAGACAAAAAAAAAGAGACAATCATAGAAAACAAAGATCCCCGCCCCCAAACAGGAAAAACATTAAAGAAAACGCGATTCTTTTTTTTGTCCTTACTGCCGGGGTTGGCCGCTGCAAGAAATAAAAAATGGTAGGGCGGTGGCCCCGGACGTTGGATACAACACGACGTGTCGAATTATCCAAGTTTGCAGCGGCTGCCCCGGACGTTAGATACAGGACGACGTGTCGAATTATCCAAGTTGCAGCGGCTGCCCCGGACGTTGGATACAACACGACGAATCGTAGTAACCACGCTGCGGCTGCGGCCCCGTACGAGAGATATATGACGACTTATCGTAGTAACCACGCTGCGGCTGCGGCCCCGTACGAGAGATATATGACGACTTATCGTAGTAACCACGCTGCGGCGGCGCACCCTAAACATGTCGTTTTCGTTTTCCAGGGGACAACGCAAATGTGCTCGATTGTTCGAAGATCGAAATTAATACTTTACGTGAAAAGGGGTCGCGCGACCGCATTTTTATAGCTCAGTGGCAAACACGCTCACAATGTCATCCGGGGACGCGGGTTCGATTCCCGCAGAAGCCTAAGTTTTTTCCATTTTTTTTTTGAATTCTTGTTTCATATTGCTTTTTAAACTTCTGGTTTGCAGGACGGTGTGCGAGTTCTGCAATCGCACTGATTCCATCTGTTTCGTGGTTTGTGCGGCTGCGGCTGCGGTGGTGGCCGCGTGAGAGTGAGTGTGAGAGAGCCATGCACCGCCCGCATACACACACTTCCTTCTCTCTCTGTGTGTGTGTGTCCCCTTGCATGGACTCTCGTCCTCGCCTCACCCCACGAAGCACACACAATAATGTGCCCATTGTATATATGCATGCACACCCATGCAGGCCCGTTGGTGCTCTCTTTTGCACGACACGCACCGCTGCCGTCCTGCCTGGCTGCATGGGCGGAGCACCGTAACTGTTTCTGTTTTGTTTTCATTGCATTGAGTGGGCGACCTCTCTCTCTCTCCCTGTGTGTGTGTTTTGCTTTACGGGAGCAATGAGAGTGTGTGTGCGCTGGTAGTCCCACGCTTCGGCTTTTTGTTTTGTTTTTCTTTTTGATTTTGTGGTTGAGTGCACCCATTCCGCGGCTGCGTGTGTGTGTGTGTGATGATATGAGTAATTTGCGTGTGTGCTTATCTGCCTCTCTCTGCCGTTGCTTTCTTCAGACTCTCTTGTGGCGCACAGCTGCTCTGCAAGTATAGGCGCTGACAAACACACACACACATGCACACACATGCCGTGCTTAAAACGCTGAGAATGCACGCACGCACAGGATTGTGGCTGCCGAGGCCCTCGCGAGGGGGAAAAAACCTGCATTTTTTATTTTTGACATGTTGCTCGGTGTGTGCTGACGCGTGACGAATAACAACACGCCCCGAGTACAGAAAAGAA